>NW_023266151.1:0-1015 GCF_013103735.1 Etheostoma cragini
GGGGGTCTTCAACTAAGCTGCTAAATCAAGATGTGTCTTCTAAAAACAACCAATCGTGAGACGTTCAGGCTCCAGTGGCGCAATCGGTCAGCGCGTGGTACTTATAAGACAGTAACCTGTGAAGAGATGCTGAGGTTGTGAGTTCGAGCCTCACCTGGAACAGGGATGGTTTTTTTGGGGGGGGCGGGGGGGGCGGGGGGAGCTGCTCAGTCTGTAGGGGGTTGGGAACTGGAGGGTCGCTGGTTCAAGTCCCATATGGACCAAAGTACAGGATGTGGCAATGACTCGTATACATTCTTAGTCTAAATAAAACTATATAATATGAATATGTAGATGCTAGATATATACAGTTGGGAAAGAGTATCAAGTAAAAATATCTGAAAGGAAATTAGGCATCCAAAGCTAAAGTAGCTAAAGTTGCTAAAGCAGCTAAAGTTGCTAAAGCAGCTAATGGTTGTCATGGATGCTAACGGTAAAACAAGCCTCCATTTCAAAGTGCAAAGTGGAGAAGAAGCGTGTTTTCTTGCAGTTTTCTGCTTTAGTTAACTGATAAAAGATGAAAAAAAAACACGACATTATCTGTTATTTAATGGCGTTCCTACGGTAAAAACACAACATTATCTGTTATTTAATGGCGTTCCCACGGTAAAAACACGACATTATCTGTTATTTAATGGCGTTCCCACGGTAAAAACACGACATTATCTGTTATTTAATGGCGTTCCTACGGTAAAAACACGACATTTTCTGTTATTTAATGGCGTTCCCACGGTAAAAACACGACATTATCTGTTATTTAATGGCGTTCCCACGGTAAAAACGTGACATTTTCGGTGAAGCTTACATAAATCTGTGAAATAACAGCAAATGCAAATGTTCTCTTTTTACCCCAAACCCGACCTGTTCTTCTTTTGTAGTAGTTGATGGCGTAGCAGGACCCTGCAGGACTCAGCAGGGCCCTGCAGGACTCAGTAGGGCCCTGCAGGACTCAGCAGGGCCCTGCAGGACTCAGTAG
>NW_023266151.1:1232-2500 GCF_013103735.1 Etheostoma cragini
CTAAGGACTCCCCAGAGCTCGGTGAGTAACGGGGTCTCCGGAGCAGGGAGGGGTCGGCAGCCGTTCTGCACCCGGTGGAGATTGTGAGTTACTCGTCTCTACGTCTGGGTTCCCTCTGTTCACATATGTTGGATTTATGGATTCATTATCATGACTAATTCTATCTTTTGTAGTTCTTTTACTTCCTGTGTATTTGTGTTACTCTGACATGTGGACATTTTGTCTTTCGAGCGGCTGTAGGATTCATGCAGTCTCTCTCTTTTGTCTGTCTGGCTCAAATCCTCTGGGGGGGGGGGGGTCAGATCCACTAGACCGCCGCCCTAGGTGTCGGAGTACGTAACAGAGAAGTAGTAATTCATGTTTGGGATGTTTCTGTGTGTCTTTTTGAGGTTTCAGACGTTTGAAAGCGGAGGAGAAGAGCATCGCCGGCAGCCGCCGACATGACCTCAAAGAGCAAGGGATCATGGGTAATCCGGTGAAACTGATGATGGTCCGGTCCTCGTGTGTGCTTAGTCGTCAATCTACCAGATAAACAGGGTCAGGATTGAAGCTGAATCAGTTGCAAGTGCAAGTCCTGAATTTCTAATCCTGCTCTAGTATGATGAGTACCGAGCAGCACAACAGGACTTAACCCCCCCCCCCCCCCCCCCCCCCCCCCCCCCCCCCCCCCCCCCCCGGTGACCCGGGTCACATCTGACTCTCATTTAAAGATGTTTCTATTTCAGAGTTTTGGGTTTCTTTCAACCAAATTTTAAAACAAAACGTGAATGGTTCACTATGATGCTCTTCAACCTAATAATTCAATTTTATTTATAGTATCAATTCATAACGAGAGTTATCTGGAGACCCTTTACAGATAGAGGAGGTCTAGACCAGATAGAGCAGGTCTAGACCAGATAGAGGAGGTCTAGACCAGATAGAGGAGGTCTAGACCAGATAGAGCAGGTCTAGACCACACTCCAGAATTCACAAGGACCCAACAGGTCTAGTAGTTTCTTCTAGAGCAAGCAACAGGGCCACAGTGGAGAGGAAAAACTTCCTTTAGGAAGAAACCTGGGACAGACCCAGACCCAGACCCAGACCCAGACACAAGCCCAGACCCAGACCCAGGCCCAGACACAAGCCCAGGCCCAGGCCCAGGCCCAGACCCATTTCCAGGGCTGGTGGTTTGATTCCTGACCCTGCAGTCCATCTACCTCTCTATCTATCTATCTATCTATCTATCTATCTATCTATCTATCTATCTATCTATCTATCTATCTATCTAT
>NW_023266152.1:0-1625 GCF_013103735.1 Etheostoma cragini
CCTGTTCCAGGTGGTGATGTAGTGTCTTACCTGTTCCAGGTGGTGATGTTGTGTCTTACCTGTTCCAGGTGGTGATGTTGGCCATGTACAATCTGTCTCTGGAGGGGACGGGCCGACAGGGCTACTTCAGGTGGAAGGAGGACATCTGTGCTTTCATTGGCCGACACTGGAACTTCCTGCTGGGAACAAGGTCACTTTAACGTTGGTTTAACATCGTCTGACATCCTGCTTCTGTTGTTTCTCACTGAACAGCAACTATCATAGAACTATAACTATAATATAACTATAATATAACTAACTATCATAGAACTAGAACTATAATATTACTAACTATCATAGAACTATAACTATAATATAACTATAATATCACTAACTATCATAGAACTATAACTATAATATAACTATAATATAACTCTAATATAACTAACTATCATAGAACTATAACTATAATATAACTCTAATATAACTAACTATCATAGAACTATAACTAATATAACTAACTATCATAGAACTATAACTATAATATTACTAACTATCATAGAACTATAACTATAATATAACTATAATATCATTAACTAAAATGTTCATTAACCCTCCTGGTGTCTCAGGATCAAATTTGACCCCTTTTTCAAAAATTGTCTATATGACAAATTTTTCGGTTTCTTTCAACCAAGTTGGCTAAAATGAACATATTGATTCTGTAAAACGCTCTCAAGTAAGATCAAGCATCAGTTCACTACTTCCATTGAATTCTGGATGTTTTATTCAATTTCATAGCATATATCTTCTTGTTAAACTCAGAAATTAGACCCAGAATTCCAAGAACCAGTGTAAAACCCGTGGGATAGGTGGTAGTGGAAACACCCCGCCAAAATAAAAGCAACAAAAATGTCCGAAGAATTACATTTGACAATCAGTCACAAAAACAACAAAAATATCGAAAAAACTGTTTCTCTTTTGTAGAGACTTTCATTTCCTTCCTAAATATTTCCGTGCTGGTTAGGGGGGTCCATGGCTTACAGGACTGTGTGTGTCGATGTCTGTGATGTCAGAGCCTTTACAAAGCGCCTGATTGGTCCAGCCGATGTCCCCTGTGACTCTGCAGGAAGAAGACGTCCACGTGGTGGAGCACGGTGGCCGGGTGCCTGTCCGTCGGCAGCCCCACCTTCTTCAGGTCCGGGGCGCAGGAGTTCGGAGAGCCCGGCTGGTGGAAGCTGGTCCACAACAGACCCCCGACCCTGCGGCTGGAGGTGGACAAATCCACCACCAAGGCTAAAGGTAAGGGGGGGGGGGACACATACACACTTCATCCCTGAGTCTCTCCACGAGTCCCCCCAGCTAAAGGAAAGGGTCTAAAACAAGATAAATACCCCAAATCTGAGGAAAGAGGTCTAAAAATAAGATAAATACCCCAAATCTGAGGGAGAAGGTCTAAATAGGGGGGGTGCAGCTGGGACTCCCCAGTCAGCTTACTTCAGCCAGTAGCTCAGTCCGTTGGGGGTTGGGAACCGGAGGGTCGCTGGTTCAGTCCCCGTAGGGTGGTGGACTGGTAGCTGGAAAGGGGCCAGTTCCCCTCCTGGGTACTGCCGAACCCCCAACTGCCCGAGGCACCTTTCCATGAGCAG
>NW_023266153.1:0-586 GCF_013103735.1 Etheostoma cragini
GTCTGAGTACGGATACGGATACAGATAATTCATGTGGTAAACAGATACAGATACAGATAATGCTGTACTCGCTCATCCATCTCTGATGACCGTAAAGATTAATATGGCCATGATTTGCATAACTGTACCTTCTGATAGACATAAGGCCAATTGGGTTATCTTTGGGCTGCTCTATGTTCTTCTGAAGAATGATAAAGACCTGTGTTGGCTCACTCCAGGTTGTTTAAGCAACAAACGTCCCTGGGTGGACTTGAACCACCATCCTTTCAGTTAACAGCCGACTGCGCTGTCCATTTGCGCGACAGAGACTGCCTCTCTGATGTCTTGTGAGCGGGAGCTTAATCTTTAAGCCACAAGCATTTGCTTTATGGCTTTTTGAGGTTGAGCTTCACATGTCTGCTTATCAGGCTATTTTCCTGTTACTCAGAAATTGGGGAAGCTGACTCATGCGGAAATGTAGAAGCTGGACGTGCAATCGTGCATGGTATTGTTCTTACATGTCAATATATACAGTGGTGTGAAAAAGTGTTTGCCCCCTTCCTCATTTCCTGTTTCTTTGCATGTTTGTCACACTTAAGTGTTTTGG
>NW_023266153.1:596-1549 GCF_013103735.1 Etheostoma cragini
CAATTTAAACAATAGTCAAGGACAACACAAGTAAACACAAAATGCAGCCAGGTGCTGTGGCTTAGTTGGTTAAAGTGCCTGTCTAGTAAGCAGGAGATCCTGGGTTCAAATCCCAGCAGCACCTTGCCGGTGCAGAGATTACATCTGTTTGCGTGTCGTCATCATCATGTCAACCCAACCCCTGTTAAGCTACCCTGGTAGCAAATGAACATGGCATGTAACATTTACACAAAAACATCAATAAAATACCCACAAGGTGTTTTATTTGCCTGATAACTAATGAAATTAATTAATTAATGAACGCACGACTTTTGCTCCACTCCAGGTCTATGTCTGCTCCATTTCACTCACCACTGAGTAAGAATTAATGCCCCACCCACAACACCATCTGATTAGCAGGCAACTTAAAAACAAGTCTGGGGATGAAATGTAAACACAGCTAATCTCTGCAACAGCAAGGTGCTGCTGGGATGAATGTAGCCATATCTACACAACAGAAAAGCATCCAAGATGCAAAGGCATACAGGGAAGGACAATATTTTGAGAAATTACAGTTTATTGGCGGTGCAGATCTTTACGAGTTGGCTCCCCTATACTTGTATACATGACGATCCGGTGACTCTTCCTTCAGTTGCATATCCCGATAAAGTCAACTAATATCAAATAATCAATTTATTAATTTTTTATTACAGCAGCATCGAAGACGTTAAAATCAGGCAGTCAGCGCCCAAAGTGCCTTAGACGTTAAAGTTCATGTTTATTTCACCTCTGACCTCAGTCAGCATCACATGCACCTGAATCCCCACCCAACAGTGATGTCACAGGGTACTGGTGTACACCTGGGCCACAATCAGCCCCAACAAAACAACAAAAAACAAAAGCATCATAGGATCAAAAGCATCATAGGTTTAAAAGCATCATAGGATCAAAAGCATCATAGGATCAAAAGCATC
>NW_023266153.1:1657-1926 GCF_013103735.1 Etheostoma cragini
ATTAAAAGCGTCAAAGGCATCATAGGATTAAAAGCATCATAGGATCAAAAACTACATAGGATCAAAAGCATCAAAAAAATCAAAAGCATCATAGGATTAAAAGCATCCTAGGATCAAATGAATCAAAGGATCAAAAGCATCAAAGGATCAAATGCATCATAGGATCAAAAGCATCATAGGATCAAAAACATCATAGGATCAAAAGCATCAAAAAATCAAAAGCATCATAGGATTAAAAACATCATAGGATCAAACGAATCAAAGGATCA
>NW_023266154.1:0-2301 GCF_013103735.1 Etheostoma cragini
CCCTCACCTGCCCGGCGACCCTCACCTGCTCGGCCACCTGCCGGACGCTCTGCACCGACGTCCCGTACAGGTGGTTGTTGTACTGCCCCGCCTCGATGAAGCGATGCGATTGGATGTCGCGCTCCATCTGTTCCCGTGACGACACAAAGTGGTAGTCCCGTCCGTCGGCCTCGTAGTCCCTCTGGGGGCGGGTGGTGTCTGCGGAGACAGCGACGTCACTTCCTGTTTGTGTGAGTCATGTTTTCGGTGTTAACGAGACTTACGGGGAACGCAGGAGCCAAACTTGTCCGGGAAGTCCGACAGCAGGTCGTCGTTGACTCGGTCTTTGGTCGGACCCAGGATGATGACGGGGCGAGCGTAGTCCACTACCGACACACAGGGAACATCATTTAGACCAGATCCAACTTTATTGGCAATACACAAGTAAGACAACCAGGACAAGGACATGCATCTAACCATAGTCCAATCATTGAAAGTGTTAAAAGACATAAAACACAGGATGCAGTAAGATCATGTTAGTCCGTTATTAAAGTGCATAGTGATCAGAGGTAGTCAGACAGACCATAATCCACATGATAGTAGACAGGGTGCAGTATGATCATATATAGTGTATTGTTGAGGTGTATTAATGTATTAAGACAAACCACAGGTACTTTATTTCCACCTGTCTTTAAAACTCGTCACATTCTTGGTCAGTGACTAAAATTATCCTTTAGTGTCCAATTGTTAAACCCCGCCTGAGTCTATGTCCTGGTTTATAAATGTGAAGGCCTCCTGTTTCCCGAGTCTAACGCTGCGTTCCAGACCCAGTTTTTACCCCGTGAGTCACGACCCACCACTGGGTCCCGTTGTTATGTAGTCTAGATATCTAGACCCAGCCTAGTGGAAGAATATGTGATCCTGAGCCTAGAAGGACTTGGACGCCCCCCTGGGTCTGACTGAGACGCTGAAGGAGACGGCAAAGGCACTTTACAAGACTCGGTCACTCACTGGGAGTGAGAAACGGAGACAAGACGATCAGGGACAGGTGTTTCTGTTTGTGGTGATTGACAGAGAAATTCATTTTTATAAGTCTTTTGTTTTATATTTCTCTGCAGTAGTGTCTTAAAATATTATGACTTTCATTTATAACTTTATATGCACATTTAACAATACCATGTTTCTTTCAAGTCGTGTCTGTGTTTCTTCAGTCGCTGCTGCCTAAACAAAAGGCAATAAATGTCCCGCTGTTGCATATCACAGAAGATAACAAGAGCCCAGGGTCTCTGGCGTAGGCTTTAGACCCCTCCTTACATCAACACCTGTGAATCTTCTGTGTGTGTTTGAATAAAGGGACAGAGCTGCAGAGAAATTGTTGAAGTTTCCACTAGAGCTGCGCTGCGGAAAGGCTGCTCTCGTGATGGCTTCCTTTTTCCAACTGTCAATTAACTGCTCATTTGCCTTCTGAGTCTCTTTTTCTTGCTTGACCGTCATTATTTAGTAAGGTAAAGTGTTATGTGGATGGGGTCCAGGTACTGCAGGATGGGGGGATCAGCACCTCTTAGTAGCTGGTGGTCTCCATGGGGTCGTTTTCTGTCTTTTTGGGGTTGTTTTGGATCGTTTTCCGTCTTTTTGGGGTCTTTTGGACTTAGACTTAGAAAACTTTAATTTCCCCGAGAATTAATTAGTTGTACAGAGCCGGCTTATTGAACCTTAGTCCAGGCACTGATCCAGATCTCTACAGCATCATTGATCTAACTCACAACATACACACAGAATCAATAGAGTATAAGGAGTAGAAATAGATAAACCTACAGCCCACGTACCTGTATTCCTCCGGTCATACCCCCCCTACATCTTATTTCTATGTTTGTCTGTGTTCTGAGTCTCTTTGTGCATATATCACGCTTTAAGGGTCATTTTGTGTCTTTGTGACCATGTTGTGTATCTTTTTAGTCGTATTGCGTCTCTTTGTGTTGGTGTTGCGTCTGTTTTAAGTCCCCGGATCAGTTTTTGCGGGAACCTCATGTCTGAGAGACAGATTGTGTAGTTTCCACTGAGGTCAGAGGTCAGAGTCCTTACCTTCGATCTGGGTGACGAGCTCGTAGCTGTGGACGAAACCTTCTCGACCTGCGAGCAGAAAACACTCCGTTATACACTGAACTGTTATTATTCACTTCCTGTTTCCTGTTTGCTGAGAGAGCAGAAGTTGTACCTTTCCCCTTCATGCGGGACCACTCCTTCCTCTCCACTCTGAAACAGAGACACCAGACTCTTAAGAGACTCCAGATCCAGTATCGGGGACCACTAAGGTCTATATAA
>NW_023266154.1:2421-2849 GCF_013103735.1 Etheostoma cragini
CTTCAGATACAGTATTAGGGACCACTAAGGTCTATATAAAGAGACTTCAGATACAGTATTAGGGGACCACTGAGGTCTGTAGAAAAATACACAACACAACGTTTGCAAAGAGAAACATTTAGTTGTTCTAAACTAAAACTTCTTCAGACTGAAACTGTGGAGGATCCAGTACGTTACCCTGAGGAACTCCTTAATAAACATGGATTAATGAGCGTGTTTGTGAACCTGTGTTTGGACGGGATGTATCCCAGCTCCTCCATCTCGCCCTGCTGGTTCACCCGTCTGGCCTGCCACCACTCGTCGTCGCTGGTGTCCATCACATGAAGAACCTCGCCGAAGTTAAAGTCCAGAGCCTGCGAGAGGACGCCGCAGTCCCACTGCTTATCGTAGTCGAACAACGCCCTGAAACCAGACACCAGACCTTAAAA
>NW_023266155.1:0-1626 GCF_013103735.1 Etheostoma cragini
CTCCCAGGGCGTCTTACTCGGCCAGCATGACCAACTAATCCGCTCTCTGATGGAGAACAACCAGCAACTCATTACCCAGGTCACCCGACTTACTGAGCAGGTAGATAAACTGTCCGTCTCCCTCGCTCCTCCACAACCTGTCTCCCCGTCTGCTCCTACAGTTATGGCTGCTGCTGCGGCTCCTCACCACGAGCCTCCCATCTGCGCTCCTGAGCCGTTTTCTGGGGAATTGGACAAGTGCCGGGGTTTCCTCCTGCAATGCGGTCTCATCTTCCGTCAACATCCCTTGTCCTTTGCTTCGGATACTACTAAGGTACATTACGTTATTGGATTACTCCGAGGCAGGGCTCTAGCTTGGGCAGAAGCTGTTTGTTCCAGCCGTCTCACCTCAGAGTTCTCTTTCAACGACTTTGCCACTTACTTTAAAGCTGTTTTTGACCACCCCGATTATGTAGAGTGTGCAGCTAAGCGCTTGCTGAATCTCCGGCAAGGAGTGGACAGCGTGGCGGACTACTCGGTGGGATTCCGGACGCTGGCTGCTGACACCGGGTGGAATGAGGAAGCGCTGCGTGGGGTTTTCGTGAACGGTTTATGCGACCGCATAAAGGACGAACTAGCCGTTCGGGAGGATCCCGACGACCTAGATAACCTTATCTCTCTGGCTATTACACTGGATAACAGGATACGGGAGAGGAGACGCGAGAAGGGCAGCCGGCCGGATTCCACCAGACAGACTGCTGCTCCATCTAGGCTTCGCAGACCGCCCTCCCCGAAAGGTCCTGCTTCTCCACCGGTCGACGCTCCCGGTGACTCAGCGGAGGAAGCTATGCAGCTGGGTCGTGCTCATCTGTCTTCTGCTGAACGGAGCCGCCGCCTTCTGGCAGGTGAGTGCCTGTATTGTGGGATGTCCACTCACCGTATAGCCGCATGTCCGTCCCGGCCAAAAGACCAGGCTCGTCGGTAAAGGTGGGGATACTGACGAGCCCGGCTCCTATTCCAGATCCCACCAACCTCCATGTAAAGATCCCTGCCACCCTGCAATATGGGGCTCTCTCGCTGCGTCTCGCGGCCCTTATTGACTCCGGTGCAGAGGACAACTTTATTGACATTAATCTCGCCAAACGAGCCGGGTTTCCTACAGAGCCCATAGAGACCCCGTTTCGGGTCACCGCTATTGACGGCCACACGTTAGCCAACATAACCCATCAGACTGTGCCCGTCACGGTGATCCTCTCCGGTAACCACCGTGAGACCATGTGTTTTAAGGTCATGTCAGCTCCTACTACTCCGCTTATCCTCGGCTTCCCGTGGCTGACCCTCCACAATCCTCTTATTGACTGGCAGCGTCTCACTGTCCTGAGTTGGAGTGACCGTTGTCACTCCGTGTGTTTGGGCTCCGCAGTTCCACCGGTCGAAGGGGGTCCTGCCTCGGCGGTGCCGCCTCCCGACTTATCCAAGGTCCCGCCGGACTATGTGGGACTAGCCGACGTTTTTAGCAAGGCCAAGGCTTTGTCGTTGCCTCCTCATAGGCCCTATGACTGTGCCATTGAGTTGCTCCCCGACGTCCCTTATCCTACTAGCCGCCTGTACAGCGTGTCCCGGCCCGAGCGGGAGGCCATGGAGAGG
>NW_023266156.1:0-1451 GCF_013103735.1 Etheostoma cragini
TGCTTAGGAAAAGGTCGCTAGCTGGGGGGGGCGGGGGGGTTTGGGGTTTGGGGGGAGGGAGGGGGGAGGGGGGAGGGGTCTTAAGTCATTTGTTAGGCATCCGAAAACGTTCAAGGGCGTCACAGAGATTCACAGCCGTGGGATCAAAGCAAAGAGGACGTGTCTTTTCTCCCCTTTTTCCCCTTTCTCACCTGACTGTCCCGCCAAAATAAAACTAAAATAAGGCGGAAAAGCCCACAAAAAAAAATTAATTCAAATGAGATAATTTTTGAAAAAAAGACACAAAAACATCTGAAAAAAACGTAATTGTGTGGCTTGTCGAAAAAAGGCGGAAACCCCAAAATATAACAAAATAATAATAAAATAAATGAATTAAAAATAATAACAAAAACGTCTTTCCTGAAAATAAAAGGCATAAAAGCACAAAATAAAATAAAATAAATAAATAAGAAAAAAGTTAAAAATAAATATATAAATAAATAAAATAAATTTCAAAAAAAAATGACACAAAAACGTTAGTCCTGTCAAAAATTACGGTCAAAAAGCCCAAAAGAATAAAATAAAAAATAAAATAAACATAAATAATGACACAAAAACGTCCGTTCTGTCAAAAGAAGACAGAAAAACCCCCAAAAATAAAATAAAATAAAATAAAATAAATAAAATAAATTTTTAAAACTAACACAAAAATGTCTGTCCTGTCAGAAAAAAAAACCGGAACCCCCTCCCCCCCCCCAAAAAAATAAATAAAATAAATTTAAATTAGAGTAAAAAAATTTAATTTAAAAATGTAAATAATAACCAACTGTCCTGCCAAAAGAATTAATATATTTAAGTAAAATAATTACACAAAAAACATCTGTCCTGTCAAAATTAAAGGCGGAAAAAAAAGAGATTTTTTTTAAATTAAATAAATAAATAAAATAAATTTTAAAGAAAATTTGAAAAATATATATATAAAAAAAGACCCAATAAAATAAATAAAATAAATAAAAAAAAAACAGAAAAACGTTTTTTAAAAAATTAAAAAGAGGCCATGTTGTGTTCAAGTGGGAGCGCAGATGTAGGAAAGTAGAGCACCAGAGGCCTCTAAGTGATTTGATGTGATATAAATGGTGGTGATGGTGGTGAAGTATAGCCGGGTGGTGCTTAAGGAAAGGTCGCAGGCTCGGGGGGAGCTGGGAGATGGAGTCATTCGTTAGTGTCTGCCGAGACGTCCGTCCCTGCAGGGTCTCGGATTAAAGACCGCATGTCCCACATGTTAGAAGACCGATCCGTCAGAAGACATCGCTTTCATCCCGGTGACTTTGTGGTGGAGTCGACAGAGACATCGGAGAGACGATGTTATCGGCTTTATAAGACATCTGTCCACCAGAGGACGCTCTACAACGTCCCTGTCCACCAGAGGACGCTCTACAACGTCCCTGTTAGTGATGGTGTTACATAGTCTG
>NW_023266157.1:0-1167 GCF_013103735.1 Etheostoma cragini
GACAACATGGGGACAACATGAGAACAACATGAGAACAACATGGGGACAACATGAGAACAACATGGGGACAACATGAGGGCAACACGAGAACAACATGAGGACAACATGAGGACAACATGGGGACAAAATGGGGACAACATGAGGACAACATGAGGACAACATGAGAGTTTATAACCTCTGCACCCACAACTGAATACATTCATACAATAATACACTGAAAAAACAACATAAATGTTACATAATGAATTTTTAAAGCCGTGGTGTGCGACAATTTAATCTAGAAGTTAAAAACATTGATAAAAAGTGTTGACTTTCAATTTAGACCCGAAGACAACACGAGGGTTGAATGAGGTCTGAACACTATCTGGATAATAAATACCTTTTATTTCTGTAATTCATCTGTCCAGGGAGTCGAGGACCAACATCCTGGACAACCTGCTGTCCCGCATGGAGCAGTACGCCAACAACCTGGAGGAGCTGGTGGAGGAGAGAACGCAGGCCTATCACGAGGAGAAACGCAAGGCCGAAGCCCTGCTCTACCAGATACTACCACAGTGAGTACTACGGTACTGCTGTACCAGATACTACCACAGTGAGTACTACAGTACTGCTGTACCAGATACTACCACAGTGAGTACTACGGTACTGCTGTACCAGATACTACCACAGTGAGTACTACAGTACTGCTGTACCAGATACTACCACAGTGAGTACCCCAAACCAGTTCTTAAACCCGTTTCAGGCCCGTTTATATTGTAATGCAATGTTACTTTTTAACTTTCCTGCATAATAAACATGAATGAACGAATGAATTAATGAATACAGCGAGTACAGCGAGTACAGCGAGTACAGCGAGTACTACCCTCTCCACCCGTGTCTCCCTCTGTCCTCAGTTCGGTGGCGGAGCAGCTGAAGCGAGGGGAGACGGTGCAGGCGGAGGCCTTCGACTCCGTCACCATCTACTTCAGCGACATCGTGGGCTTCACTGCCATCTCTGCAGAGAGCACGCCCATGCAGGTGAGTCCCCGCTGTCATAGTCTCAAAGTCAAAGTCAAAGTACTTTTATTAGTCTCCCTAAGGAGAAATTTTCATTGGACACTGAGCAACTTAGCTGCAAGAGTTAAACACAACGACAAGCACGGGGTTAAAAAACAATTAAAAAAACAA
>NW_023266158.1:0-242 GCF_013103735.1 Etheostoma cragini
GAAGAACTGCTAAGTTCTATATTCCCAATATCAACTCTCAGACATTAGATCCAGAGGACAACAATAGATATCAGAAGTAGGATTTGAACCCACACCTCCAGTAGAGAATACAACCTGAACGCAGCGCCTTAGACCGCTCAGCCATCCTGACAAATCAACAAGCGCACCCTGTCATTTCATTGTTATGCAGATGACCTGCAAATTTATCTGCCTATAAAACCCAATGACAGTGTTGCACTAAA
>NW_023266158.1:428-610 GCF_013103735.1 Etheostoma cragini
ATTTGACAAACAGATAAGCAATGTTGTCAAAACAAGCTTTTTTCAACTTCGTCTCCTGGCTAAAGTAAAGCCTTTTCTAAACAGGCACGATTTGGAAAATATGGCCTAAATGGCCTTGCCCCAAAGTATTTGTCCGAGCCTTTAACTCTGGGTGGGCAAAATCGGTTGTTGCGGTCTTCAGA
>NW_023266158.1:890-1094 GCF_013103735.1 Etheostoma cragini
AAAGCACTTTGGACACCTGCTGGTGCTGTAAAGTGCTATATAAATAAACGTTGATTGATTGATTGATTGACTGATCCCACAGGTGTTTTATTAGGACCTGTCTCAAAAATTATAATATAGTAAATAAAATGTCATGATATGGTAGTTTCTCAGTCATCCATGTCATAGTTAAAAAGGGAAGGTTTCTCAACTGTCAGCCCAAAT
>NW_023266158.1:1153-1376 GCF_013103735.1 Etheostoma cragini
ACTTAAGTCCTTCAGTTAGCTAAGCGTTCAGAGGATGTGGGAAAAAGCAAGTCAAGAACAGGTTTTAAAGGACTTGCCGAAGACAGTGAATAAAGCAGTAGATATGTTGACTGTGTACAAACACATGGTAACTTTACATGTGTTCACAATAAAGATGCTCACAAAAGACTTTACTTGCAATTGCGGTTCTTGCGCACATTCATGTCCTTTTAAATAAAGAGAA
>NW_023266159.1:0-1298 GCF_013103735.1 Etheostoma cragini
AAGTCATAGTATAGTATGTCGAAAAAATACAAAAAGTCATAGAATAGTATGTCGAAAAGTAAAAAAGTCATTGTATAGTAAATTAAAAGTCATAGTACAGTATGTCGAAAAAATACAAAAGGTCATAGTATAGTGTGTCGAAAAAATACAAAAAGTCATAGTATAGTATGTCAAAAAAATACAAAAAGTCATAGTATAGTATGTCGAAAAATACAAAAAGTCATAGAATAGTATGTTGAAAAGTAAAAAAGTCATTGTATAGTATGTCGAAAAAATACAAAAAGTCATAGTAAAGTATGTCGAAAAAATACAAAAAGTCATAGTAAAGTATGTCAAAAAATACAAAAAGTCATAGTATAGTGTGTCGAAAAAATACAAAAAGTCATAGAATAGTATGTCGAAAAGTAAAAAAGTCAATGTATACTATGTGGAAAAAATACAAAAAGTCATAGTCTAGTATGTCAAAAAATACAAAAAGTCATAGTATAGCATGTCAAAAAATACAAAAAGTCATAGTATAGTATGTCAAAAAATACAAAAAGTCATAGTATAGCATGTCGAAAAAAGTAAAAAAGTCATAGTATAGTATGTCGACAAATATAAAAGTTATGTCGAAAAATATAAAAGTTATAGTATAGTATGTCGAAAAAATACAAAAAGTCATAGTCTAGTATGTCAAAAAATACAAAAAGTCATAGTATAGTATGTCAAAAAATACAAAAAGTCATAGTATAGCATGTCGAAAAAAGTAAAAAAGTCATAGTATAGTATGTCGACAAATATAAAAGTTATGTCGAAAAATATAAAAGTTATAGTATAGTATGTCGAAAAAATACAAAAAGTCACAGTATAGTATTTCAAAAAATACAAAAAGTCATAGTATAGTATGTCGAAAAATACAAAAAGTCATAGTATAGTATGTCGAAAAAATACAAAAAGTCATAGTATAGTATGTTGAAAAAAATAGAAAAAGTCATAGTATAGTATGTCAAAAAAATACAAAAAGTCATAGTATAGTATTTCAAAAAATACAAAAAGTCACAGTATAGTATTTCAAAAAATACAAAAAATCATAGTATAGTTTGTCAAAAAAATACAAAAAGTCATAGTATAGTATGTCGAAAAAATACAAAAAGTCATAGTATAGTATGTCAAAAAAATACAAAAAGTCATAGTATAGTATGTCGAAAAATACAAAAAGTCATATAATATAGTATGTAAAAAAAATTAAAAAAGTCATAGTAAAGTATGTCGAAAAAATACAAAAAGTCATAGTATAGTATGTCGAAAAAATACAA
>NW_023266160.1:0-1142 GCF_013103735.1 Etheostoma cragini
CAGAGACACCCCAGAGGACAGAGACACCTCTGAGTACAGAGACAACCCAGAGGACAGACACATCTCAGAGTACAGAGACACCCCAGAGGACAGAGACATCTCAGAGTACAGACACATCTCAGTGGACAGAGACATCTCAGAGGACAGAGACATCTCAGAGGACAGAGACACCCCAGAGGACAGAGACATCTCAGAGTACAGAGACACCCCAGAGTACAGAGACACCCCAGAGTACAGAGACACTCCAGAGTACAGAGACACCCCAGAGGACAGAGACATCTCAGAGTACAGAGACACCCCAGAGTACAGAGACACCCCAGAGGACAGAGACACCCCAGAGTACAGAGACACCCCAGAGTACAGAGACACCCCAGAGTACAGAGACACCCCAGAGGACAGAGACACCCCAGAGGACAGAGTTCAGGTTTGAGAAACTGTTGAACAAAAAAACAAAGAAATAAAATAAAATAAAATAAAAAGGTGAAGCACCGAGCGCTTTGTGTGCCGTTGTGTGTCTCTGTGTGTCTTTGTGTGTGTCTTTGTGTGTCTCTGTGTGTCTTTGTGTGTGTCTTTGTGTGTGTCTTTGTGTGTCTCTGTGTGTCTTTGTGTGTGTCTTTGTGTGTCTCTGTGTGTCTTTGTGTGTCTTTGTGTGTCTGCGCTAGAAACCCAAAATAACCCCTCGGCGCATCTACTCCCTCAACATCTCGGTGTTTGTCGAGAAGTTGCGCGTGCATGAGCAGCTTGCTGTGCGCGTGTGCGTGTGTGTGTGTGTATGTGTGCGTGTGTGTATGTGTGTGTGTGCGTGTGTGTGATGGAGACGGACTGCGCTTCACGGTACCGGCTGCAGGAAGCTGTGAAACCCGTGAAGCGGCCAGCGGAAGGAGCCAGGCCGAACCACACCGACGCACGGCGGAGGGAAATAGTTCTTCTTACCGTAGGAGGCGGTTCCGGTGTCGGTGTCGGGGATTAATCCCGGTGCACGGGGACCCGGAGACGGTGTCCTCCCGCAGGTCTCTCTCCGTCGCTCTGTGGTGCGTCTCCGCGAGCGAGCCGCGGGGGCGCGCCTCCGCGCGAGCGACCGAGAGAGAGCGAGAGAGAGAGAGAGGGAGGAGAAAGAGAGAGAGAGAGAGAGGAGAGAGAGA
>NW_023266162.1:0-1333 GCF_013103735.1 Etheostoma cragini
TCTGCCTGTCTGTCTGAACACCAGTCTGCCTGTCTTTCTGAACACCTCTCTGTCTGAACACCTGTCTGTCTGAAAACCTGTCTGCCTGTCTGTCTGAACACCAGTCTCCCTGTCTGTCTGAACACCTCTCTGTCTGAACACCTGTCTGTCTGAAAACCTGTCTGCCTGTCTGTCTGAACACCAGTCTGCCTGTCTGTCTGAACACCTCTCTGTCTGAACACCTGTCTGCCTGTCTGTCTGAACACCTCTCTGTCTGAACACCAGTCTGCCTGTCTTTCTGAACACCTCTCTGTCTGAACACCGGTCTGTCTGAACACCAGTCTCCCTGTCTGTCTGAACACCTCTCTGTCTGAACACCTGTCTGTCTGAACACCAGTCTGCCTGTCTGTCTGAACACCTGTCTGCCTGTCTGTCTGAACACCTGTCTGCCTGTCTGTCTGAACACCTGTCTGACTGTCTGTCTGAACACCTGTCTGTCTGAACACCTGTCTGCCTGTCTGTCTGAACACCTCTCTGTCTGAACACCTCTCTGTCTGAACACCTGTCTGTCTGAACACCTGTCTGTCTGAACACCAGTCTGCCTGTCTGTCTGAACACCTGTCTGCCTGTCTGTCTGAATACCTGTCTGACTGTCTGTCTGAACACCTGTCTGTCTGAACACCTGTCTGACTGTCTGTCTGAACACCTGTCTGTCTGTCTGAACACCATTCTGCCTGTCTGTCTGAACACCTGTCTGTCTGTCTGAACACCTGTCTGTCTGAACACCTGTCTGTCTGTCTGTCTGTCTGAACACCTGTCTGTCTGAACACCTGTCTGTCTGTCTGTCTGAACACCTGTCTGTCTGAACACCTGTCTGACTGTCTGTCTCTCAGCTGCTGGGTCAAACTTCTCTTCCAGGTTTGTATCTTTAAGCTTCACAATTTATTCACTTTGTGTCACATGTTGGTCTTACCTGTCTGTCTCTCTCTCCCTTTCTCCCTATCTGTCTCTCTCTCCCTTTCTCCCTGTCTGTCTGTCTCTCTCCCTTTCTCCCTGCCTGTCTCTCTCTCTCCCTTTCTCCCTGTCTGTCTCTCTCTCCCTGTCTGTCTCTCAGTCAGTCAGCTGTCTGTGGTTCTTCTTCAGCTGTCTCGGTTCGCCCTGGATCCAGAAATCCACTTTCCTCTGAGACTGGAGGTAAAAACCAGTTGGTTCAGTCCAGACAGGTTTAGTCCTCCCAGAGGTGGTTCAGTCCAGACAGGGTTAGTCCTCCCAGAGGTGGTTCAGTCCAGACCGGGTTAGTCCTCCCAGAGGTGGTTCAGTCCAGACAGGGTTAGTCCTCCCAGAGTTGGTTCAG
>NW_023266163.1:0-2500 GCF_013103735.1 Etheostoma cragini
TCTCTCTGTGTGTGTGTGTGTGTGTGTGTGTGTGTGTGTGTGGCGGGGGATCAGGAGGATTGTGTAGGATTTGATCTGAATCCTTGTTAATCACCGTAACACCGTCATTAATATTCATGCCGTCAGCTGGACCGACGCTGCCGGTCGCCGCGACGACGCCTCTGCACCAAAATGTATTAAATACAGCTTAAAAAATTAATGGAGTCCATGAAGAAGAAGGCCACTCTCTGATTGGCCGCTTTCCGGCCCATTTCTCCGTCTTTGACGAGACTTCAAAGCGAGCGCAGGCATGAACGGCCATTAAGGAGGATTTAAACACATCATCACTTCTGTAATTGTACATGAATATTATAATTATATTATTATATAATTATAATTATATTATTATATAATTAGCGCTGAGTCCACAAGGAGATCAGAGGAGAAAAGTTTCTGAAAAGAGGAAGAAATTATTCAATAAATCAGCAGAGAGAGGCCTGGTGTCGGTTTCAACCGGGCATCCTTGAACACATTGCTCACAAAGGACACACACACACACACAGACACACACACACACACACACACACACACACACACACACACTCTGCCACAGGTCTGTCTGTCTGCCATGTAAATAATCACTACTTTTAGTGTGTATAGAGCAGCATATCTCCACCAGACTCCATGTAAATAATCACTACTTTTAGCGTGTATAGAGCAGCATATCTCCACCAGACTCCATGTAAATAATCACTACTTTTAGCGTGTATAGAGCAGCATATCTCCACCAGACTCCATGTAAATAATCACTACTTTAGCGAGTATAGATAAATCATTGATTCTGTTTTTATTTTCTCAGCTAATCCCAGAGTGAACGTGGAGCTGCGACAGCGTCTGCCCCCCCCAGAAACAGAGCAACCCAGCAACACCTCACAGCAACCTCCGTGTGCAGGGCGGATGGATGTGGATGTCTCCGCCAGCCGAGGCTCATCTCCCTGGGCAGAGATGGGCGGAGACGTCCCGGATGTTTCTGGAGGTCACCTGATCAGCGCAGACCACAGGTGAGATATCATAGGTGGATGCACCTGAACACACCTCCCTGTAAATCCCAGCACGCACAGGCGGTTGCCTTTTCAGTGTTTTTGTCGCTCTCTTTGTATTTTATTTCCCTTTTTTTGTCCGTATTGATGTTTTTGACGTTGTGAAGACATAACCGAGTTGAAGGAGAGTTCTGCACGCTGACACGAAGGTGTAAGATGCATCAGAGATTAATAATAATAATAATAATAATAATGTCACTGAGACTTTTAAAGCTGATATTTTTAGAGAAGATTATTGCTTTTCGTGAAAGTTCCTCCCGTTGTGTAAGTTGTGTGTTTTTCTGCTTCTTTTGTCTCGTTTCATCGCGCTGTGACCTATCAGACTGAGGTCTGCTTTGATTAGTGGGAGAGAGGCAGACAGGAATAGAAAGATAGTAAAAGCAGTCGAGGCGGTAAGTGGGGAAAGATGATTAGAAGCAGCTGATATTATAAGTCAGAAACAGTCAATTACAGCAGAGTCAGACTTATTTACCCGCTTTATTACGCCGCCTGACCTTTAAGGTGATATGAGAGAATTACAGCACTCGCTGCTTATTAAAGTCTCGGCTCCGTTCGTCTGATAAGTTGAGGTTAAAACGCCTGACCGGCTACACACAGGTGACTTTCTAATGAAACACGGAGTGATGTCACAGGAGTCCTGACCAATCACAGCCTGGCTGACCACCGGCCGACCAGCTGCTGATGTTTGTGTTCAGATAAAGTACCAGCACGAATTTCCTCGT
This sequence comes from Etheostoma cragini, assembly GCF_013103735.1. Lineage (NCBI taxonomy): Eukaryota > Metazoa > Chordata > Actinopteri > Perciformes > Percidae > Etheostoma > Etheostoma cragini. Next base: position 1,802 of record NW_023266163.1, read on the forward strand.
TGTTCCAACGAGGACGTGTGTGACAACATTATTATACAGAATTTTTTTTGGGACTGTTATTTCCACTCTTCATTCTAACCCCAACTGGTCGTCAGATACCGCCTACCAAGAGCCAGAGCCAGGGTCTGGGTCCGGGTCTGGGTCTGTCCCAGGTTTCTCCCTAAAAGGAAGTTTTTCCTCTCCACTGTGGCCCTGTTGCTGCTCTGGAGGAAACTACTAGAACTGATGGGTCCTTGTAAATTCTGGAGTGTGGTCTAGACCTGCTCTATCAGGTCTAGACCTGCTCTATCTGGTCTAGACCTCCTCTTTCTGTAAAGGGTCTCCAGATAACTCTTGTTATGAATTGTGTTGGAGCTAAATCCTGCTCCGTCTCAGGGTTCATTCAATTAGTAGTAAACATCTCAGATGTGGATGTGTGAATCCATTTTATTCCACAGGATATCCTAGAGACAAATACAGAGTCCACCTAACACGGCTCTCCCCCAAATCTGTCTGCCTCTCTGCTCCTGGACCCCCTGCTCTTATTCACAAAGGGGGGGGGGGGGGGGGGGGGGGGGGGGGGGGGGGGGGGGGGCTCTTGGCCACAGTGGTGTCTTTGTGTGCTTATCTGTTATCTTTTCAGTTGGAGTGTGACTGAAGGTTCAGGAGAAGATCAGAGGGGGTAAGAGGCTGGAACCAGACTCAGGGAGCACCCCTAAC
>NW_023266164.1:0-6933 GCF_013103735.1 Etheostoma cragini
GTGCTTGAGGAATGTGTTTTCATCTGCCACCATGTTGACCCTGCAGCAGCTAAATCTGTCTCCTAGCAACATAACACCTGGAACACCTGGAACATTTACAGAGTGTATATCGAGAGCGCCAAGAAACAGGAACGCCATCAATCCCACAATGCACCACACCTGTAGTTGACCCCGTGTCGTCTGCCCGTCGACTCTGGGCTGAAATTACACCATTTTGGGGTTTTTCTACACTTTTCTTGATGTTTTTGTCAATTTTATTCAAATTTCTTTTGTCACTTTTTTACATTATTTTGTAGTAAATGTTTTTGTTGCTTTTTCCGATTCTTCAAAAAAAACATTTTTTTTTTTCAACATTTGTCACTTTTCTTGACGTTTGTTTAATTTTATTAAACTTTTTCACACTTTGACTTTTTCTATTATGTTTTATTCATTGTTTAACAATTTTTTTTGTTGCTTCCTCCGATTTTTCTTTTGGTAACTTTTTCATCGTTTAAAAAATAAATGTTTTTGTTGATTTTTTTGTAAAATTTGTCAGTTTTTTCGCCGTTTTTGCCAATTGCATTCAAATTTTCGGGTCCCTTTTTTTTAGCATTGAAAAAAAAAAAAAAATCAGTAAAAGCCTTTTTTTTTTTACATTTGTCACTTTTTTTAACACCCGTTTGTTCGTAGTTCTGATAAAGAAAGTTGAAGGTGAAACTGTACCCGAGGACAACGGGAAGGTTAAAACACACACACACAAGTTTTAGATGGTCTTTCCGGATATTTGTTATGCCCTTTTATTATGTTGTTATCTAGAATTGTACAGCACTTTGGGGCGTTAGCGACTGTTTGTAAATGTGCTTTATAAATAAACCTTGACCTTGACCTTGACCTTGACAAATGCCCCGAAGCCAAAAGACTAAAAATAAATTAGTCTTTTGGCTTAAAAATTATCCAAAAATAAAATCCATGAAGAAGTTGTGAGAATACAAAGAGTCAACTTCTTAAACAAAGGAATAACTGGACGATTAATAAATCAAATTACACAAACATTACAATTATTTACACTTCTAGACACAAACTCTGTACATGGACATTTTTTCATACCGACTCAACCCCCCCCCAAATTAAAATAAATCCCAAAATAAATTGTGACCCACTGGAAGTAGTTTCCTTTCCAAACTATTTGGGGGCTAAATACTCAAAACAACAAAGGTACAAAATGTGCATGTCAGTCTTTCAGGAACCGTTCCCGTCCAGATTCCTGTCCAGGTTCCCGTCCAGGTTCCCGTCCAGGTTCCCGTCCACTCCCGTCCAGGTTCCCGTCCACACTCCCGTCCACACTCCCGTCCAGGTTCCCGTCCAGGTTCCCGTCCAGGTTCGGCGTCCACGCCGTAGCGGATCCAGCTGACCGCGGCGGCCCGGCGCCGTCACGTAAAAACGGAGAGAATCCGACGGGAACAGAAGAAGAAGAAGTTAAAAACGTTCCAACAGGGACGACAGCAGCGCCCTCGGAGACGACAGTTTGACTTTCACAGAGTTTACAAGGTGCACCTGAACGCACCGCGGAGCACCATTGGAGTCGGTAACGAGGACTTCAGGGAAGCAGGAAGTGACGTCATCTCTGACAGCTGTTGTCATTTAGGCTTGTGGGGGGGGGGAATCGACACAGCATCGTATCACGATGTTCTCAGAGGCAACACTGTGTCGACACACAGGCGCCGAGCATTGATCTTTATTATCTTATTATTAAATTATGAATGAATTGTTGGGTTTGAGTAAATAAGAAGCCAGACTCCGGTCTACACTCTCTATAGAAAGGGCAAGGAGATACCTGTTGTTGTGGTTTGGCGCTAGATAAATGAAATTGAATTGAATTATTATATATTATAGATTCTACATGTGTTGGTCAGTTTGTCTCGTTCTGCAGCGATAACGCTGAAGATGAAAAAAAAAAGAGATATGTTTCTTTTTAGATGAAACAGATGTTGAGAAGTTTCCTTTTGGAGAAAAGATTATAAATTGCAGAATACTGCAATATGTTTAAAATCACAAAAATATTGTATTGTGGTGCGAGTATTGGGATGATATTGTATGGGGAGGACTGCTGATTCCCCCTGATAAATCATTCAGCATGAAAACCACATAAGAAATTACTTATCGGATAAAGAAATCTTAGTCCACTAATGGACATTCTAGACAGACAGACAGGAAGACAGACAGGAAGACAGACATTTAATGAAGCGTTCCAACTTTAACATTGAACATTATTACCTTTTGGTTTAAAAAGGAAAATCTTCTGCTACGTTTCCCCCCTCTCATTCCCCCTGCTCTGGTCTCCCCCTCTCATTCCCCCTGCTCTGGCGTCCCCCCTCCTCATTCCCCCTGCTCTGGCGTTCTCACCGATGGAGCAGGAGGGTCCGGTCCAGCCGGCGGGACAGCGGCACTCGAACTCCAGACTGGTTTCAACACAGCTTCCTCCACTGAGACAGGGACTGGACAGACAGGCGTGGTCTGCTGAGACGACACCAGGACACCAGGACACCGGGACACCCGGACACCGGGACACCAGGACACCGGGACACCGGGACACCCGGACACCGGGACACCGGGACAGAGAGGTCATTCAACCCTTTAAAACGTGAGACGCAGTGTACCCACTAAGAGAGAGCTGGTAGAGCCCATATAGAGGTTTAGTCCTTGACGCAGCGGGTCAGGGTTCAACTCCCACCTGCTGCATGTCATCCCCCTCTCTCCCCTTTCCTGTCTTCAGCTGTCCTATCAAAATAAAGGCCTAATGCCCCCAAATAAATATATATATTTTTAAAAAAGCGAAAGCTCCAGAACTTCCATTCACTCTAAAAAACGGCCAACAACATAATTTACATATTTGATATCTTTTAAACTGTCATCTGTATTTTTCTTCTTCTTCGGCTAAATAAAGGTATTTCCACCGGAAATTGATACATAACAGAATTCAGGAAATGCTCAAAACCTCCATGGGGGAGGAAGGATCATGAAGGCTTAATTGAGTGGGCTAATTGATGGGCTGGTGAATGGAGCAATGGAGGGGCAGGTGTGTGTGTGTGTGTGTGTGTGTGTGTGTGAGAAACCCCTGGCTCTTTTCTAAAGGACACAATTCAGCTCTTCTCTGCTCTCTATAACACTAATTATCCCTGACAGATGGCCGCCACGCAGCGCTCGGCGTGGTGGCCATCTTGTTCCTTTTCTTCCGGAGCTTTTGATTGGCTATTGATGACGAGCAGGCGCTGAGGGGGGAACAATGCACGACTACGGCGCCCGTGGATCGGAAGGAGAGCGGAGGTTTGGGGGTCCGGCCCCGGCGACCGAGGCGTTTGTCAAGTTTTTAAAAAAAGAAGAGAAGAAGAATGGAGGGGCGTCATCGGCGTAGAGGTCTAGTTTCCACGTCAGAACTGAGCCTCAAACGCCTCATTTGCTGCTTTTTGCAACACTTTTAGGCGCAATAGTCGTATTATTAATTATTATTAGCTTAATGATTACTCACCTGTGTTGTTCTACCTACCTACTTACGTATGCACACACACACACACACACAGACAGACACGCACGCACACACAAATTCACATGCATACACATAAACATACACACACACACAAAATCACAAGCATACGCACACACAAAAAGACATGCATACAAATACACACAATCATACACACATACTCACGCACGCACACACACAATCTTCACAGAAGAGTCTTTTCTAACTTTTCTAACAGCAGCGAACACAAAAGAGAAGTTAGCGTGTGATAGACGGGTTCGGGGGGGTTTGGGCGTTGAATGGGTTGTGTAGGCTCATGATGTTAAGACCCTGTATTATACCCCCCCGTATTGTTCCTCAGAAGGATTGTGATGGGGGGGGGGGGGGGGGGGGGGTGCCACCTGTCAGAGGCTCGGTGTTCTCGTTAGACAGCGCTGACTGACTTTCAGTGACCCCAGGATCTTGTTTGGGGGGTAACATTTGCACCCCCCCAAAAGAAAACACCACATCCAATATTACCTAAAGATAACGCTCTATATTCTCTACAGATGACCGTCAATAATAACTGAAGATAACTGTTGACACTGGTAAGATCTGGAATACGTCTTTTATTATTATTATAATTATTTGGCCAAAGATAGAATGCACAAAGCCTGCAGTCCTCCAGAGTACCCCTAGGGGGACACGCACCCCCTGCAGTCTTCAAAAGTACCCCTAGGGGGACACGCACCCCCTGCAGTCTTCAAAAGTACCCCTAGGGGGACACGCACCCCCTGCAGTCTTCAAAAGTACCCCTAGGGGGACACATACACCCTGCAGTCCTCCAGAGTAACCCCTAGGGGGACACGTACCCGCTGCAGTCCTTCATAGCACCCTTAGGGGGACACATACACCCTGCAGTCCTCCAGAGTAACCCCTAGGGGGACACGTACCCGCTGCAGTCCTTCATAGCACCCTTAGGGGGACACATACACCTTGCATTTTAGAAACAATGGTGCAGATAACGCAACAGGTTGATTTGAAAATGAAGCGTTTTCCAGAGTTTAGTCAAATTCTAAAACCTTTCCAACCTTAAAAACACTTATACGCTTATAATTAAAGAAAGCATTTTCCAAAATTTCAAAAACTGTGCGTACCGTTAAAAGTACTTCAGATGCAAACAAACAACCAACATAAAAACGTAATTTTATTTCAAAAACAGTAGAAAGTTCGACATGAACCGAGTTTCTGAGGCGAAGATGTTACCAGTCCTCTTTAGAAAGGAGTAATATTTGGGGGGGCTGAGATCTCCAACGGTCTGTAAATATGAATAATGGGACATTTTCCACATTGTTCAACTGAAGTTTGTGTCTTCGTCGGATGCTTCCCGGCAGGATGAACCAGGCAACATGGATGTAAAGTGTTGACGTCGTGTTACTGAGCGTTGTCGTTGTGTTACTGAGCGTTGTCGTTGTGTTACTCAGAGTTGTCGTTGTGTTACTCAGAGTTGTCGTCGTGTTACTGAGCGTTGTCGTCGTGTTACTGAGCGTTGTCGTTGTGTTACTCAGAGTTGTCGTTGTGTTACTCAGAGTTGTCGTCGTGTTACTGAGCGTTGTCGTCGTGTTACTGAGCGTTGTCGTCGTGTTACTGAGCGTTGTCGTCGTGTTACTGAACGTTGTCGTCGTGTTACTGAACGTTGTCATTGTGTTACTGTGCGTTGTGTTACTGAGCGTTGTTGTCATGTTACTGAGCGTTGTCGTTGTGTTACTGAGCGTTGTCGTTGTGTTACTGAGCGTTGTGTTACTGAGCGTTGTCGTCGTGTTACTGAGCGTTGTCGTCGTGTTACTGAACGTTGTCGTTGTGTTACTGAGCGTTGTCGTTGTGTTACTGAGCGTTGTCGTCGTGTTACTGAGCGTTGTCGTTGTGTTACTGAGCGTTGTCGTTGTCGTCGTGTTACTGAGCGTTGTCGTCGTGTTACTGAGCGTTGTCGTCTTGTTACTGAGCGTTGTCGTTGTGTTACTGAGCGTTGTCGTTGTGTTACTGAGCGTTGTCGTTGTGCGTCTGTCGGGGCAGCTTCCTGCGGTCCTTGCCAGCGTTCCTCTTCCTCTTCTTGCTCAGGAAGTTCTCCAGCTTCCCGCTCTTCTTCAGGTCCTGGTACTTCTCAGCCAGCTGCAGCTTCTTCTTCTCAGCTGGAAAACAACAACAACACAACAGAAGTTTAACAGGATTTATAGTTTAACAGGATTCAGACTCTTATAAGGAGCCTCCTTTAAAAAGTAGTCGCCAATTCATCTTTTAGTACAGGAAATGTCAGTTTCCCAGAGTTCAAAGTGCTCTCTCCAGATGTTTTGTCCAAACAAATGGTCCAGAACCAGAATCTCTTCACCTTAAAGTGACATAAAAACCGAGAAAAGCTGAAAAAACAGAGACACAGGACAACAAAGAACCACTCATTCCGGCTCTTATCGCGTAGAATAAAGACAACAGGCGTGTGAAGAGGAACGCTGGCATGATCTTACAGTTCTTGAGGAAGAATGGCCGCGCGCCCTGATTGGCTCGCTCTCTCTGCAGCCTCTTGAACTGCAGCTCTCTCTCTCTCTGCCGCTCGCGGCTCAGCCTCGCTCGCTCCTGGTTCTCCTGCAGAGACAAGTCACAGTTTAACACATTTAACAACGTTAACCGACGCCTCTCTGAACACGTTCGCACGACGTGCAGATGCTTTTATCGTGAAACACGAGTGGGAAGTCAAATCACTCCGCCCAAGTAGCATTGCTTGGGCTTTCTGAGAATATAGTTCCCAGTAAGTATGCAGTTAGAAGATATAAATAGGAACACGTTGGCATTATTTTGTCACTTATTATTATCACTTATTATATAAACCTCATAAAGAGACATTTTCATGCCATGGGACCTTCAAACTAGCTCCTTGTGTCTGGCGTTGCGCCGCGCTATGCTATTCTAGGTGTGAGGTCGGGCCCGCTGTGTGTCAGTCTCACCATCCTCTTCAGGAGGAATTGCAGCTTCTCCTTCTTTTTGTTGTCCTTCTTTGTCCTCTTCAGCTGCTTCTGGACGATCTGCAGACACAAACAACAACAACACGTTAGCGTCCGATGCCGTGGCATTACAACACGTTAGCGTCCGACGCCGTGGCGTACCAACAACACGTTAGCGTTCGACTTCGTGGCGTACCAACAACACGTTAGCGTTCGATCTGCGGCGTACCAACAACACGTTAGCGTTCGACTTCGTGGCGTACCAACAACACGTTAGCGTTCGACTTCGTGGCGTAACAACAACACGTAAGCGTTCGACTTCGTGGCGTAACAACAACACGTTAGCGTTCGACTTCGTGGCGTACCAACAACACGTTAGCGTCCGGCGCCATGGCGTACCAACAATACGTTAGCGTCCGGCGGCGTGGCGTACCAACAACACGTTAGCGTTCGATCTGCGGC
>NW_023266165.1:0-1113 GCF_013103735.1 Etheostoma cragini
AACAGCTTTTGTTAAGAAACCAATGTAAAACTGTTGAAATGACAGAAACAAGGTTAAAACATCACAGAAAGATCAGGAAAGTCCAAAACGCACATTTCCAGCATGGAGATGTGTGTTTAACAGCTTTTGTTAAGAAACCAATGTAAAACTGTTGAAATGACAGAAACAAGGTTTAAACATCACAGAAAGATCAGAAGAGGCCGAATCGCACGTTTCCAGCATGGAGATGTTCGTTTAACAGCTTGTATTAAGAAACCAATGTAAAACTGTTGAAATGACAGAAACAAGGTTAAAACATCACAGAAAGATCAGAAGAGGCCGAATCGCACGTTTCCAGCATGGAGATGTGTGTTTAACAGCTTGTATTAAGAAACCAATGTAAAACTTTTGAAATGATAGAAACAAGGTTAAAACATCACAGAAAGATCAGAAGAGGCCAAAACGCACATTTCCAGCATGGAGATGTGTGTTTAACAGCTTTTGTTAAGAAACCAATGTAAGTCTGTTGAAATGACAGAAACAACGTTAAAACATCACAGAAAGATCAGAAGAGGCCAAAAAGCACGTTTGCCAGCATGGAGATGTGTGTTTAAGAGCTTGTATTAAGAAACCAATGTAAAACTGTTGAAATGACAGAAACAAGGTTAAAACATCACAGAAAGATCAGAAGAGGCCGAAAAGCACGTTTCCAGCATGGAGATGTGTGTTTAACAGCTTTTGATAAGAAACCAATGTAAAACTGTTGAAATAACAGAAACAAGGTTAAAACATCACAGAAAGATCAGAAGAGGCCGAAACGCACGTTTCCAGCATAGAGATGTGTGTTTAACAGCTTGTAATAAGAAATCAATGTAAAACTGTTGAAATGATAGAAACAAGGTTAAAACTTCACAGAAAGATCAGAAGAGGCCGAAAAGCACGTTTCCATCATGGAGATGTGTGTTTAACAGCTTGTATTAAGAAACCAATGTAAAACTGTTGAAATGACCGAAACACGGTTAAAACATCACAGAAAGATCAGAAGAGGCCGAAACCCACGTTTCCATCATGGAGATGTGTGTTTAACAGCTTGTATTAAGAAACCAATGTAAAACTGTTGAAATGACAGAAACA
>NW_023266166.1:0-2005 GCF_013103735.1 Etheostoma cragini
TGTGTACCTGGCCCAGCTTGGTGCTGGTCCCGGGTAGTAGGGGTCTGCTGAACCTCTTCTGGGAGCCGATGGCCGCCGGGAACGGGGGGGCGGAGAACATGGCCGCCACCACGTTGATCCGCGTGATCCACGACTGCATCTGCTCCGCCGTCCTGCAGCAGAGAGGGAGACAGTCAGCCGGGTGTCCCCCAGGGGACAGCTGGGTGTCCCCCAGGGGACAGGACAGGGGGCAGGGGATGGCTGGGTGTCCTCCAGGGGACAGCTAGGTGTCCCCCAGGGGACAGGACAGGGGACAGCTGGGTGTCCTCCAGGGGACAGTACAGAGGACATGGTCCCCAGAAACAGAGTTGGAAACGTTGAAGTAACTTCGGGAAAAAATAACTTAAAAAGGGTCGAAAGACTCATCAAAAAGACAGAAAAACACAAAGAGACAAAAAGACGAAGAGAGACAGAGACAGACATGCAAAGTGACAGAGAGAGAGAGAGACAGACAGACGGAGAGACAGACAGACGGAGAGACAGACAGACAGAGAGAGAGACAGACAGACGGAGAGAGAGACAGACAGACAGAGAGAGAGACAGAGACAGACATGCAAAGTGACAGAGAGAGAGAGAGACAGACGGAGAGAGAGACAGACGGAGACAGACAGACAGAGAGACAGAGACAGCTTACGGCGCCTGCAGCAGGAAGACCCTCCAGTCGGCCGTCCTCAGGTAGAAGACGTTGGGTCTCTTGCTGTAGTCCACGGCCCTCATGGCCAGAGAGTGGTGGACGGAGACGGCGTTCTTCACGTCCTCCTCCGTCAACTCGCGCTCCGCACGGAACTCATCCTGCCGGCCAATCACAGAGCAGCACGATCAACTACACGTCCCAGAAAGCATTGCTTCAAGCCCTTCTAGCTGCAGGAAGACTCCACTGGGACCAGGTCTCATTAATATTCAACCAGCTACAATGCTGGACTCTGATTGGCTAACAGCTAGTGTGACTGTGACGGCCCCTGCTCTCCACACACACACACACAGACTCAAACACACACACACACACACACACACAGACACACACACACAGACACACACACAGATAAACAGACACACACACACACAGGCCGTCCTCACAAATATGGGACGAGTTAAAAAAAGAGACTTAATGTGGAGAAGCTGGCATGCATGGAGCAGAGGGGCTGCTGGGTAATGTAGTACCTTCTGCAGGTAGAGCACCAGACCCTTCAGCATGGCGTAGAAGGACTTCCATCCCCTCTTCCCCCGCGGAGCTGGGAGACACAAAGCATCATGGGAAATCAGAGACATTACACTTTAAATTACACACACACACACGCACACACGCACACACACACACAGTTAGCTGTGACTGCTGAAGAAGAAGAAGAAGAAGAAGATAAACAGGAAGTCATACTTCTCTTCCCGTCGGGGTCGGCGTGGACTTTGCGGACCAGGAAGCCGCTCTTGTAGAGCTCGCCGTCGGCCTGATGGGCGACGCCAATCAGCGGGTTCCCCCCCCCTCCGCCCAGCCGCTTCATGGTGTGGGAGGCGGAGTCTGTTCTGACCTCCGTCAACTCTGACAGAGACTGCCTCAAATCCTCCTCGTCACTGCACAGAAGAAGAAATCACATGGTCACCTGATCACATGGTCACCTGATCACATGGTCACCTGATCACATGGTCACCTGATCACATGGTCACCTGATCACATGGTCACCTGCAGGCTCCGTGGAGGTGAACGGTGCAGACAAACACTCATACAATAAAAAACTACACAAATACACAACATAACTTAGAACCAACCAACCAACCGACAAACCGACCGACCGAACAACTGACCAACAAACCGATGGACTGACTAACCAACCGACCAACCAACCAACCAACTAACCGACCAACCGACCAACTAACCGACCAACCAACCAACTAACCAACTAACCGACCAACCGACCAACTAACCGACCAACCAACCAACTAACCAACCAACCGACCAACCGACCAACCA
>NW_023266167.1:0-1081 GCF_013103735.1 Etheostoma cragini
GATCATGTGATGTTGTCCCATAGTGATCATGTGATGTTGTCCCATCATGTGATGTTGTCCCTTAGTGATCATGTGATGGGAGACGGGAGCCATTTTGTCTAGAAACAGTTGTTGTTGTTGTTGAATGTTGTGTTATTCAGTGTAAATGAATGGAAACACGTTAAAACGTCTCCCACCAATGAGATGTACCAGTCTGACCCTAAAACAGCGTGACAGTGTGATGTCATCACGTAACAGGTTTTCATTGGCTGTAAAGCCGTTGGATGGAAACACACTTTCACCAGATTTATTCAACAGGAGTTATTTTACTGAACTTCAGATACTTTGATGGACACGTGGACGGAGACAGAGCTACTGACCAGATGTGAGATGTTTTCGTTGGACAGAGCTGCTGCTACCGAGTGGAAACTAAAGAAAAAAGTCTGAAAAAGGGACGAAATCTCAATTTTTTGTCCCTCTTTGACCCGGGAGGACAACGCGAGGGTTAAAGGAAGTGAGCCGAGAACGGACAGATCCGATTGGACTGAACATCAAGACAACAACCAATCAGATTCCAGAGATCACTGAGGGGTTACACATGCATTCACGTGTGTTCTGGACATTATCCAATGTTAACAATATACATAAACACAAATATATATATATATCTCTACATATACATATATATATCTATATTTAGTCTTTTTGTGTTCAATAAATACTGACTTTGGGAAATAAAAGAACAAAGTGTTCAGATCTCAGAACCTCTCTCCGTGCTCTTCCCTTGTTTTTGATGATGAAGATGAAGATGATGATGGAGCTATGTTAGGATATGTTTGCACCCATAGGTGAAATAAATCATATTAATAATAATAATGTATATGTTAGTACACATTAGACACAGAACTACGCGCTCAGGTCCTATTACTAATGGAGAGCTGTCAGAGGATGGATGGATGGATGGATGGATGGATGGATGGATGGATGGATGATGGATGATGGATGGATGATGAATGGATGGATGGATGGATGATGGATGGATGGATGGATGGATGGATGGATGGATGGATGATGGATGGATGGATGGATGGATGGATGGATG
>NW_023266168.1:0-1120 GCF_013103735.1 Etheostoma cragini
GATAGAAACTGGACAGCTTAGCCTAAAAGTCCTGCAAGAGTCCCCAAATTTTGGACTGTAACAAACGTTTAACTGGCCATCTACACCCTTGCCAACAAAGATCACCGCTGTTTGCATACAATGGTGTGAGAAGGTAGATATTGCTAAAACTAAAAGTAGGGCTAGTGGTGCAATGGATAACACGTCTGACTACGGATGAGAAGATTCTAGGTTTGACACCTGGCTAGCTCGTTTTGCTCTTTAGCGACTAAATCATTTGTTTGTCATGTCCAACTTTACCCCCCATTACAATCTCTTTGCCTGCTCCTGTGAGGCTCTTGTACGGTGGCCGACAGATGCCACAGCCCTGCAACTTCAGAAAACATATGCAAATAGGCAAAACACAAGCAAGTGGAACAGCTGATTTTCGACCCCACGGAACGAGAGCGGGCGAGAGAAAGAGCGGGCGGGCGAGAGAAAGAGCGGGCGGGCGAGAGAGAGAGCGGGCGGGCGAGAGAGAGTGGGTGTAAGAGAACTTTTTCAATTTCAGAACTGTCCATAATGTTCACACTGTTGATATTGTAATATAATAACATAATCCCAGTATCCTTGCACTATGCTCCATATTTAAATAAGTTTTATTAAACTCTTTGTTCACTCATGCCTCTATAGTGTTCTGTTTAGAGTATGTATATATTGTGTGTGTATATTAGTGTGTATATTTTTTGTTTTGGTTGTTGTGTGTGTAAGCACAGTGTGAGCAACAATTCTCCAAAGAAAAATTCCTTGTATGTGTCCTCATCCCTGGCAAATAAAGCTGATTCTGATTCTGATTCTTTTCTTCTTTGTGACTTACTTTTTTTAAATCGTTCTCAGAATCCTAGTTTTTCTTTTGACGACCCGTCTGTACCTCAACCTCCACTTTGGGTTCAATCATTTACTACTGTATTAATGAGAGAGTTGATGTTAGATGTTGAGGACATTGCTAATGTTTATAGAGTTGAAGAAATGTATTTTCCTGTTACTCAGTTGTTGATTTGAAGCGCACCCCTTCTTCTCAACAGGTTAGTGTTTCACAATCTGTTCCATCACGATGTTCATCACAGATCATTCTTCTTATTTCAACTTTGTATTCTACTTC
>NW_023266169.1:0-3711 GCF_013103735.1 Etheostoma cragini
GGTTTGCAGTTGTAGGTGCGGCTGTTGTTGGTGCAGCAGTTGTAGGTGCAAGTGTTCTAGCTATACAAGTTTTAGGGGGTGCTGTCGTTGGTGTGGCTGTTGTTGGTCGTGCTGTTGTTGGTGCTGCCATTGTTGGTGCAGCTGTTGTAGGTGCGGCAGTTTTAGGGGCTGCTTTCGTGGGTGCTGCTGTTGTAGGTGCAGCAGTTGTAGGTGCGGCAGATGTTGGTGTGGCAGTTGTAGGTGCGGCAGTTGTAAGTGCGGCAGTTGTGAGAGGAGCCGTTGTTGGTGCGGCAATTGTAGGTGTTGCTGTTTTTTGTCCTGCTGTTGTTGGTGCAGCAGTTGTAGGGTTTGCAGTTGTAGGTGCAGCTGTTGTAAGTGCGGCAGATGTAGGGTTTGCAGTTGTAGGTGCAGCTGTTGTAGGTGCGGCAGTTGTAGGTGTAGCTGTTGTTGGTGCGGCTGTTGTAGTGGCTGCTGTCTTTGGTCGTGCTGTTGTTGGTGCTGCCGTTGCTGGTGCAGCTGTTGTAGGTGTGGCAGTTGTAGGTGCGGCAGTTGTAGGGGCTGCTGTTGTTTGTGCGGCAGTGGTAGGGACTGCTGTTGTTGGTCCTGCTGTTGTTGGTCCTGCTGTTGTTGGTGCTGCCGTTGTTCGTGCTGCTGTTGTTGGTGCAGCAGTTGTAGGTTTTGCAGTTGTAGGTGCAGCTGTTGTAGCTAAGGCAGTTGTAGTGGCTGCTGTCGTTGGTGCTGCTGTTCTAGGGGCTGCTGTCAGTGGTCGTGCTGTTGTTGGTGCTGCTGTTGTTGGTGCAGCGGTTGTAGGTGTGGCAGTTGTAGGTGCGGCAGTTGTTGGTGCTGTTGTTGGTGCTGCCATTGTAGGTGCTGCTGTTGTAGGTGAGGCTGTTGTAGGTGAGGCAGTTGTTGTAGGAGCTGTTGTTGGTGCTGCAGTTGTTGGAGGAGCTGTTGTTGGTGCTGCAGTTGTAGGGTTTGCAGTTGTAGGTGCGGCTGTTGTAGGTGCCGCAGATGTAGGTGCAGCAGTTGTAGGTGCAGCTGTTGTAGGTGCGGCAGTTATAGGGGCTGCTGTCGTGGATGCTGCTGTTGTACGTGCAGCAGTTGTAGGTGCGGCAGATGTTGGTGGAGCTGTTGTTGGTGCGGCGGTTGTAGGGTTTGCAGTTGTAGGTATGGCTGTTGTTGGTGCAGCAGTTGTAGGTGCAGCAGTTGTAGGTGCAGCTGTTCTAGCTATACAAGTTTTAGGGGCTGCTGTCGTTGGTGTGGCTGTTGTTGGTGCAGCAGTTGTAGGTGCTGCTGTTGTTGGTGCGGCAGTTGTAGGGGCTACTGTCGTTTGTCGTGCTGTTGTTGGTGCTGCTGTTGTTGGTGCAGCTGTTGTAGGTGCGGCAGTTTTAGGGGCTGCTTTCGTGGGTGCTGCTGTTGTAGGTGCAGCAGTGTTAGGTGCTGCTGTTGTCGGTGCAGCAGTTGTATGTACGGCAGATGTTGGAGGAGCTGTAGTTGGTGCGGCGGTTGTAGGGTTTGCAGTTGTAGGTGCGGCTGTTGTTGGTGCAGCAGTTGTAGGTGCAGCAGTTGTAGGTGCAGCTGTTCTAGGTATACAAGTTTTAGGGGCTGCTGTCATTGGTGTGGCTGTTGTTGGTGCGGGAGTTGTAGGTGCTGCTGTTGTTGGTGCGGCAGTTGTAGTGGCTGCTGTCTTTGGTCGTGCTGTTGTTGGTGCTGCCGTTGTCGGTGGAGCTGTTGTAGGTGCGGCAGTTGTAGGGGCTGCTGTTGTTGGTGCGGCAGTGGTAGGGACTGCTGTTGTTGGTCCTGCTGTTGTTGGTGCTGCCGTTGTTCGTGCTGCTGTTGTTGGTGCAGCAGTTGTAGGGTTTGCAGTTGTAGGTGCAGCTGTTGTAGCTAAGGCAGTTGTAGGGGCTGCTGTCGTTGGTGCTGCTGTTGTTGGTGTGGCAGTTGTAGGTGAGGCAGTTGTAGGGGCTGCTGTTGTAGGTGCAGCATTTGTAGGTGCGGCAGTTGTTGGTGCAGCAGTTGTAGGTGCAGCAGTTGTAGGTGCAACTGTTGTAGCTACGGAAGTTGTAGGGGCTGCTGTCGTTGGTGCTGCTGTTGTTGGTGCGGCAGTTGTAGGGGCTCCAGTTGTTTGTGCTGCCGTTGTTGGTGTAGCAGTTGTAGGTGCGGCTGTTGTTGGTGCGGCTGTTGTAGGTGCAGCAGTTGTAGTTGCGGCAGTTGTAAGTGAGGCTGTCGTTGGTGCTGCTGTTGTAGGTGCAGCAGTTGTAGGTGAGGCTGTCAATGGTGCTGCTGTTGTTGGTGCTACCGTTGTAGGGGCTGCTGTCGTGGGTGCTGCTGTTGTAGGTGCAGTAGTTGTAGGTGAGGCTGTCGTTGGTGCTGCTTTCGTTGTTGCTGCCTCTGTAGGTGCAGCTGTTGTAGCTGTAGGGGCTACTGTCGTTGCTGCTGCTGTTGTTGGTGCTGCCATTGTTGGTGCGGCAGTTGTAGTTGCGGCAATTGAAGGTGCGGCTTTTGTTGGTGCGGCAGTTGTAGGGGCAGCTGTCTTTGGTCGTGCTGTTGGTGCGGCAGTTGGAGGGGCTGCTTTTGTTGGTCCTGCTGTTGTTGGAGCTGCCGTTGTTGGTGCAGCTGTTGTAGATGCGGCAGTTG
Organism: Etheostoma cragini; assembly: GCF_013103735.1. NCBI lineage: Eukaryota > Metazoa > Chordata > Actinopteri > Perciformes > Percidae > Etheostoma > Etheostoma cragini. The sequence goes on from NW_023266169.1 coordinate 2,638, forward strand.
TAGGTGCGGCAGTTGTAGGCGCTGCTGTCGTTGGTACTTCTGTTCTAGGTGCAGCAGTTGTAGGGCCGGCTGCTGTAGGTGCTGCAGTTGTAGGTGCGGCAGTTGTTGGAGGAGCTGTTGTTGGTGCAGCAGCTGTAGGGGCTGCAGTCGTTGGTGGTCCTGTTGTTGGTTCTGCCGTTGTTGGTTCATCTGTTTTAAGTGCGGCAGTTGTAGGTGCAGCAGTTGTAGGTGCGGCTGTTGTAGGTGCGGCAGCTGTAGGTGCGGCAGTTGTTGGAGGAGCTGTTGTTGGTGCAGCAGTTGTAGGGTTTGCAGTATAAGGTGCGGCTGTTGTTGGTCCTGGTGTTGTTGGTGCTGCCGTTGTTGGTCTAGCTGTTGTAGGTGCGGCAGTTGTAGGCGCTGATGTCATTGGTGCTGGTGCTTTAGGTGCAGTAGTTGTAGGTGCGGCTGTTGAAGGTGCGTCAGTTGTATGGGTTGCAGTTGTTGGAGGAGCTGTTGTTGGTGCGGCAGTTGTGGGTGCAGCAGTTGTAGGTGTGTCTGTTGTTGGTGCGGCAGTTGTAGGTGCGGCAGTTGCAGGTGCATCTATTGTAGCTATGGCAGTTGTAGGGGCTGCTGTCGTTGGTTCTGCCGTTGTTGGTGCAGAGGTTGTAGGGGCGACTGCTGTAGGTGCTGGAGTTTTAGGTGCGGCAGTTGTTGGAGGAGCTGTTGTTGGTGCGGCAGTTGTAGGGGCTGCTATCGTTGGTCGTGCTGTTGTTGGTTCTGACGTTGTTGGTGCAGCTGTTGTAAGTGCGGCAGCTGTAGGGTTTGCAGTATAAGGTGCGGCTGTTGTTGGTCCTGCTGTTGTTGGTGCTGCCGTTGTTGGTCTAGCTGTTGTAGGTACGGCAGTTGTAGGCACTGCTGTCATTGGTGCTGCTGTTGTAGGTGCAGTAGTTGTAGGTGCGAAAGATGTATGTGTTGCAGTTGTTGGAGGACCTGTTGTTGGTGCGGCAGTTGTAGGTACGGCAGTTGTAAGCGCTGCTGTCGTTGGTACTGCTGTTGTAGGTGCAGCAGTTGTAGGGGCGGCTGCTGTAGGTGCTG
>NW_023266170.1:0-3792 GCF_013103735.1 Etheostoma cragini
ATACTAATACTACTGTTATTAATACTAATACTACTGTTATTAATACTAATACTACTGGCATTAATACTAATACTACTGTTATTAATACTAATATTACTGTTGTTAATACTAATACTACTGTTATTAATACTAATACTACTGGCATTAATACTAATACTACTGGCATTAATACTAATACTACTGTTATTAATACTAATATTACTGTTGTTAATACTAATATTACTGTTGTTAATACTAATACTACTGTTATTAATACTAATACTACTGGTATTAATACTAATATTACTGATATTAATACTAATACTACTGTTGTTAATACTAATACTACTGGTATTAATACTAATATTACTGTTGTTAATACTAATACTACTGGTATTAATACTAATATTACTGGTATTAATACTAATATTACTGGTATTAATACTAATACTACTGTTGTTAATACTAATATTACTGTTATTAATACTTAAGATGTATTTATTATTAATATTTAACAATTTAATATGGGTACAATCACATATCTGAAGATTAATCTGAGAATCTATCTATTCTATATTATAAGATCTATGTTGTATTATATTATATCATATTATATTATATATTTGACCCGGGCTCCGACCTTGAACTCGTACGACTCCTCGATGACGACCTCCAGCCGGGCGTGTTCGCCCAGCGCCGGACGGCCCAGCTCTGCGATCCGCCGCTCCTCTTCCTCCCTCTTCGTCAGCACGGCCCCCCCGCCGTCTCCTGGGAGACAGACAGACGTCCCCGGGGACAGAAGATGAAACCTCAAGAGGACGTGGGGGGGGACTTTCACCTCATATTAAATAAAGGTCCCCTCATATTAGGAAGAGAGCAGCTGTCTGTCCAATAAAGTTAAATAAGTCCTAGATGTTGTATGTATGTATGTATAATATTGGGAAAAATCACAGAAAATCATTAAAAACTCTTAGTAAAAAACATCAAAGAAGTTATAAAAAAGTCATTGTGTAGTATGTCCAGCAAGACATAAAAAGACTGCTTGAAAAAGTCATAAAACAGAAAAATATCCCAAGAGTCATAAAGTCGTAGTGTAGTATGTCGAAAAAAAGTATAAAAAAGCCCAAAAGGTCAAAAAAAGTCATAATATGTGATTACAAAAATATCAAAGAAGCGTTAAAAGTTGTTTAATATTGAAAGAAAAATCACAGAAAATCATTAAAAAGTCCTAATAAAGTCATAGTGTAGTATTTCGAAAACTATGCCATATTAAAAATGCCATATTATAGAAAGCCCAAAAGTCATAAAAAGTTGTTGAAAAATAATCACAAAAAATCATAAAGAAGTCTTAGTAAAAAATATCAAAGAAGTCATGGTTTCGTATGTCCAGCAAGACATAAAAAGTATTGTTGAAAAAGTCATAAAACTAAAAAATTATCCAAAAAGTCCTAAAGTCATAGTGTAGTATGTTGAAAAAAATGCAATATTAAAAATGCCATGTTATAGAAAGCCCAAAAGTCATAAAAAGTTGTTTAATATTGAAAAATAATCACAAAAAATCACAAAGAAGTCTTACTAAAAAATATCAAAGAAGTCATAAATTAGTCTTGTTGAAAAAGTCATAAAACAGAAAAATTATCCAAAAAGTTATAAAAAAAGCCATATTATAGAAAGCCCAAGAAGTCCTAAAACATCATTAAAAAAATGTCAAAGAAATCATAAACGTTGTTTAATATTGAGAAAAAAATCCCAGAAAATCATTAAAAAGTCTTAGTAAAAAATATCAAAGAAGTCATAAAGTCATAGTGTAGTATGTCGAAAAAAATCATAAAAAAGCCCAAAAGCTTAAAAAAAGTCATAATACATCATTAAAAAATGTCCAAGAAGTCATAAAAAGTTGTATAATATTGAAAAAAAATCACAGAAAATCATTAAAAAGTCTTAGTAAAAAATATCAAAGATGTCATAAAGTCATAGTGTCGTATGTCTAGCAAGACAGAAAAAGTCATAAAACAGAAAATTATCCAAAAAGTCCTAAAGTCATAGTGTAGTATGTCGAAAAAAAAGTCATAAAAAAGCCCAAAAGGTTAAAAAAAGTCACAAAAAGTCACAAAGATGTCAAAGAAGTCATAAAAGTTGTTTAAAATATAAAAAAATCACAGAAATTCATCAAAGAAGTCATAAAGTCATAATGTAGTATGTCCAACAATATATAAAAAGTATTGTTGAAAAAGTCATTAAACAGAAAAATATCCAAAAAGTCATAAAGTCGTAGTGTAGTATGTTGAAAAAAAGTTTAAAAAAAGTCATATTATAGAATGCCCAAAAAGTCAAATAATGTCATAGAAAATCATAAAAAAGTCATAAAATGTGATTAAAAAAATGTCAAAGAAGTCATAAAAAAGTGGTAATATCGTAAGTTAAGTAGTATTTATACTTTATATTACTGAGTACACAACATTAAAATGAAACGTCAGAGCGGGGTTTGGTTCTTTAACGGGAGATCAGAAGAATCTCCTGGTGTTCTGTTTCTGTCAACATAAGGACATCACAGGACACATGGATGAGGACAGGGAGGTGGGGGACATGAAGACTGAAGGACGTACCTGTGAGGTTGATGATGGCGGGGTGGGGGGGGTGGTCGCGTCCCTGGACCTTCCTGTACACGTCTCTGCCTGAACAGCAGACAGACAGGCAGACAGAGAGACAAAGAGACAGACAAAGAGACAAAGAGACAAACAGACAGAGAGACAAGGAGACAGACAAAGAGAGAGAGACAGACAAAGAGAGAGAGACAGACAGACAGACACACAGAAAGAGAGACAGACATATAGACAGACAAATGGAAGTATGATGTTAATTTCACTGTTCCATTATCTTCTACTGTGACTGTTATTATCACCCCTCCCCCCCCCCCCCCCCCCCCCCACCGTATGATGTCAAACCAATAAGTCAGTATGAAGAACCGGTTCGGGGGGGTTAACTTACCTGTTTTCACAAATCCACCTAAAATGTCACGGAAACAAGAAAGAAGAAGATCAGAGTTGGTCTTCATGTGCTTGATACCAATAATGTGAGAGAGCAGTGCAATGCTGGCAGAGACAACGATGTAAGACACGGAGACAAACTCAGTCAGCTGGACATGAAAAGGACAAGTCAGGGTGTCGTTGGATGATCTATTTATTCTTCATCTAACATGCTTTGTCCCCTGTCTCGATTTCTTCAAATGGAAAACCAGAACAATTAATAATTGAATTTAAAAATGAGAGTTACGTATGTAACTACGGTTCTATGGATCCTGGATGACCAGCAGGTAACTCAGAATCTCACAGACCCACTCGGGGTTGACACTGGAGCTTAACCTATAATAACATAACCTAACACTAACCTAAACTAACCCTAACCTAACACTAATATATCCCTAACCTAACATAACCTAAACCTAACCTAACCTAACCTAACCTAACCCTAACCTAACCTAACCCTAACCTTAACTAAACTAACCCTAACCTAACACTAACATATCCCTAACCAAACATAACCCTAACCAAACATAACCCTAACCTAACACTAATATATCCCTAACCTAACATAACCTAAACCTAACCTAACCTAACCTAACCCTAACCTAACCCTAACCTTAACTAAACTAACCCTAACCTAACACTAACATATCCCTAACCAAACATAACCCTAACCAAACATAACCCTAACCTAACCCTAACCTAACCTAACCCTAACCTAACATAACCCTAACCAAACATAACCCTAACCAAACATAATCCTAACCTAACATAACCCTAACCTAACATA
>NW_023266171.1:0-1901 GCF_013103735.1 Etheostoma cragini
CTTTCCTGAGTTACACCTGTTATATTTACCCTGAAGACCCTGTCCCTCTTACCTGAGTTACACCTGTTATATTTACCCTGAAGACCCTGTCCCTCTTTCCTGAGTTCAACAGCTCAAACTGTTAAAAAAACATATCATGAGTTATAAGAGCTATCGGGTCTTAGTCGGCCTGCTTGTGTTAGAAAACAACTGTGTTAGAAAAGTGTTAGTGGTGGGGGGAAAAGGTTGAAAACTTGTGTCAAAAAGTGACCAAAAGGGAACAGAAATATCAAAATAAACTGATAAAATGACAAAAAAAGCAACAGAAACTTCAAAAAAAACAGCAAAAAGTGACAAAAATGTCTAAAAAGTGCCGGAAGTCTAGAAAAATATGCAAAGAAATCTTGAAATATTATTTATGGATTTGGCTGCGGAGGGTTGTGGAAACATATGTGGTGGGGGGGGGGGGGGGGGGGGGGGGGGGGGGGGCTCTGTTTTTAATTTACTGACATTTTTAACCCTTGTGTCGTCCTCCCGGGTCAAAAATTGACAAAAAATTAACATTTGCGTCCCTTTTTCAGACTGTTTTTTTAGTTTCCACTAAGACCACCTTACTAGTTTTACTACATTTTGGAATCCATGGTCAATAACCCTCATTTATAGAGAATTATTCCTGATATTAGAGTTAAAAAAGAAGAAAATATGAATTATTTTGGCTAATAGTTGAGATCAGAGGAATGAAAGAGCGTTGGAAGGAATCAGTTTTTATGGTAATTTGGTTAAAAAGAAACTCAGATTTCAGATCAGGGCTGTAGTCAAGACCACCTTTGTCAAATCCAAGACCAGGACTAGTCAAGTCCAAGACAAGTCCAAAAGCAAGACTAGTCGAGTCTAAGTCAAGACCGAGTCCAAAAAGGTTTGAGTCTAAATCGAGACCGAGTCCATAAAGGTTTGAGTCCAAGACAAGACCAGGTCCAAAGAGGTTCGAGTCTAAATCGAGACCGAGTCCATAAAGGTTTGAGTCCAAGACAAGACCAGGTCCAAAGAGGTTTGAGTCTGAGTCAAGACCGAGTCCAAAGAGGTTCGAGTCTAAATCGAGACCGAGTCCATAAAGGATCGAGTCCAAGACAAGACCGAGTCCGGGGCAGAATAAAGGCTCTTATGCATGACAGTATCAGGACAATCATTCTGGGTTTCACTTCCCCTCCAATGTTACCATCAACATAATAAAGACACCTGGACTCGGTCCAGACCAGAAGCCATGTTGGGCAAGACCAGGGGCCGAGAACGAGACAAGTCCGAGTCCTAATACTAGCAAGTCCGAGACAAGTACAAGACCATGGTAAAACAGTCTTGAGTCCGGACTCGAGTCCAAGACCGGATTTGAGTACTTCAGCCCTGTTTCAGATATAGATATATTTTTTAAAGGGAGGGTTATTAGTTTTTTTTTTTTTCTTCAACTGTCCTCTAACCTCGTCCTCCCGGTGTCCTCCTGTACAGGTACGAGGTCAGAAAGCGTCCCGCTGCGGGGTCTCGGTCCCAGAGTCTACCGAGCAGCGACGCCGTCCTCAACTGTCCCGCCTGCATGACGACGCTCTGCCTGGACTGTCAGAGGTGAGTCTCCATAGCAACAAGAGTCCCGGTTTAGACATCAAGACGTCATCACAAAGTGAGACATCTCACTAGTTTTAGCTCCAGGCCGGCAAGGGAAGACCCTGGAAGACCCGGGACCAGGTGGAGGGACGTCCAGCTGGGAGGAGGTCTCGGGGAAGACCCGGGACTAGGTGGAGGGATGACCAGTTGGGAGAAGGTCTCGGGGAAGACCCAGGACTAGGTGGAGGGATGTCCAGCTGGTAGGAGACCTCGGGGAAGACCCAGGACTAGGTGGAGGGACGACCAGCTCGGAGGAGGCCTCGGAGAAG
>NW_023266172.1:0-207 GCF_013103735.1 Etheostoma cragini
TTTCAGCCCAAGTTTTGACGTAGAGAAATCTAGAGAGTGCATCATTTATTGGTTTCTATCGTGTGTATCTTTTTCCGTTAACACCGTACAGCAAAACCAAAGACAGCGTTACATTCTCTGGCTCGTGCAGTTTGCAATGAACGTTGTTTCCAGCCAATAGGATCAGTCTATCTCAAGATACCCCCAAGCTAAGCAAATGAAATCTCA
>NW_023266172.1:217-384 GCF_013103735.1 Etheostoma cragini
TGGGCCCACGTGGGAAAGATTGACAGTGGAGCCCACAAATTAGAAGATAAGGTCATAAAGCTGGCATCCCTGTGTAACCAATAAGAAGTCGAGTTGATTGATACCAAACATGGCCAACAGAAACTATTCCTGTGACCTCTTACAGCTGTCTGAAGGCAGAAATATGG
>NW_023266172.1:749-912 GCF_013103735.1 Etheostoma cragini
TGTAGCCCTGTGTCAGTGAGGCCTAGTGTCACACTGCCACTAGAAACAACAAGTTGAGAGTGTTAACTTCCCAATGAATGTACTGGCAATGTACTGGTCCCCTTCTCAACACACTTTGGGCAACCACATTGCTTTGATATTTGCTTTGGCTTGGTGTGAGTGC
>NW_023266172.1:966-1145 GCF_013103735.1 Etheostoma cragini
CAACCTAGCGCTCAGCTCCATTACTGCTTTTTCATTTGTATTCTTTGATTTGTAGTCTGTGTTTTCTTGTGTTCTTTTAGCGGGCACAGTGTCCTAGCCTACACTGTCTCTCACTTACCTCACAAGATACTTTGTGGACTTGCCTTATCAGTGCCTCATCTGGAACAGTGTAATTAGAC
>NW_023266173.1:0-1168 GCF_013103735.1 Etheostoma cragini
ATGGATGGTAGCCTTTACAATGTTATTCATTTCTTTTATTACCACACACAAAGCCATAGCAGAGCTACCCACGCCCATTTTTATCCTGATGATTGATTGTAATAAAACATCAAGAGAGAGAAGGTGTGTTTTTTAACAGACACACTTGGGCAAGTTGGAAACCAGAATCAGGTTTAAATCTAGTCCTAATCTAGTCCTCACTAAGTTTAAATGATTTCACTGGAGTTAGTTATTATTTTTGCTTCATCAATACCAAATTGAATCTACTTGGATGGGAATATTTACGTAATTCTCACAAAATCACAGCTGAATTTAGATCTTGCTACTCGGTCAGGATCTTATTAACCTGGAGTCCCAGTCTCTATCAATATAAATAAGCTATATGTTTTAGTCCTATTGACAGACAGCCATTTAAAATGTAGCCAATGGCATATATAGAATAAAGAATAAAGAGTCTTTTCTCCATGTCCACTGTAGTTCCTCAGCCTGTCTGGTCCAGGTAGCTTTGTCATCATAAGGCTACTTTTACTTTTATACTTCAAGTCAATTTCTAAGCCTGTACTTTGTTACTTTTACTCGAGTAAAGAAGTTAAATTAGGTCTTCTACTTTTACCTACTAGTATTTTTTAAGATAATTATCTCTTATTACTTCTACTTGAGTACGGGAAGTGAATACTTTTGGCATCTCTGGATGTTAACACGTAACTTTATCCGTCTTTGCTGTTGCATTGCGATAACAAATAGCTACATTTGTGTAAAGTAATCGACAGCCTTTATGTCTGTGTTGAGTAGGGAGATAAATGTAACGCATATCCCTACGTTTTATCTTCTTCTAATATTCATCATGAAGCGAGGAAGCGATATAGAGCCCTAGTAAACAAAAAGTGAGGAAAACAGCAGTGAGAAAAACAAATCAAGGGACTGAAGAGCAGGAAGAGGGAGAGCCAGAGGAGTTTTTTGAAGTTTTGGAGAGAGGTCATGTGATGAAAGTGAGGGCTCTGACACAGAGAGGGATGTTCCAGAGGGTGAGGAAGATGATGAAGAGGGTGAAGAGGATGAAGAAAAGAGTGAGGAGGAAGAAAACATAAACGGGACAGAGAGAGGAAGAGCCAGAGGGACAGCAAGTGGAAGGTTCTTACTATTTTCAAAGCAGTGCAATTACAATTTC
>NW_023266174.1:0-1260 GCF_013103735.1 Etheostoma cragini
ATGCATCGTGGACCTACTGAACACGGGACCCTGAATGCATCGTGGACCTACTGAACACAGGACCCTGAATGCATCGTGGACCTACTGAACATGGCCTCCAGTTTGACGAGGCAGCAGGTGAAATTGTCAAAGTCGATGATGTCGTTGTCGGCGTAGCGAGCAACAAGAGTCTGATACAGCTTGTTGTTCAGTCTGAACCCTGCACACACACACACACACACACACACACACACACACACACACACACACACACACACACACACACACACACACACATTAATAAAAAGTACATCAATGAATGTAGGAGCCATTTGTTTCCACCTTATTTGATTAGGTTAATTTAGTTATTATTTTTAGCCACTTGGGGGAGTGTTGCACTGGGTGTGCTACGTCACTGGGAGGAAGGTATATTTACAGGTGTGGTTATTAATGAGGTAAGGTGTGGATGGCGGGGAACACACGGTTCTTACCGTAGCCGTGAACACGCCACAACATATCATATCAGCACTAGGTGAAAATACTATTTTATGTGAAGTGACCCTTTTTCTACCTTTATAATAAACGGGAACACCACCCAAAGACAATCAAGGCTTGGACTTAAGATCTGTTTTGCTACGCGTTGAGAGCACCATGCCATCCATACCGAGGCTTATAGGATAGCCTCCACAGTGAACGTGATCCGTTAGCTTTAATAACCATCAGCAGGACTCACCTCCGTTCTCCAGCGCCAGACGCAGCTCGTAGGAGCTCATACATCCAGATTTATCCAGGTCGAACTCTCGGAAGATGCCCTGCACAAACCACAAGGTCTCGGACTCAAAATACTGCAACACACCTGGACCCATCTGGACCCACCAGCCACTACAGTATAGTGAGCGTGTCCATCTGGACCCACCAGTCCATCTGGACTCACCAGCCACTTGCGGATCCTGTTCCAGAGAACCTGAAACTCCAGCAGCCCGAGCCGAGCGCTGCCGTCTTTCTGAGCCAGAATCAAGGAAACAACGTTCAGTTTAATCCTAAAAAGGACCAATGAGCATCTTTTCATTTCAATGTCTCCATTGTTTCCTGTTCGATACTCCTCATGTTACAGCTCGCCTTTTTGGCAATATTTTGTCTCAGACAGCTTCAGATTATTATTCTCAGGGTCTGACAACATTATGGGATGGATCCCTACAGAGGTAGACCTTTTAGTTAAAGAGTAAGATCCTTTTAGTTTAACATGAAACAGAAATCACCATCACCAAACCCACCAGACTC
>NW_023266175.1:0-6566 GCF_013103735.1 Etheostoma cragini
ACCCCCTAACATCCCTAACACCCCTAACCCCCTAACACTAACACATATAACCCTAACACCCCTAACCCTAACCCCCTAACAACCCTAGTGTCCATTTCATTATGATATTCATATTTACCATAAATAACTGAACGTGCACTTGTATTTTAAGTCTCTTTAAGTTACTTAAATGTCGCGCATTAGTTACTTTCTGAAGTACTTCTATAATTTGTAACTGAATATCTAATTACTTGGAAAAAGTAACTAGTAACTGTAACTAATTACTTTTTTAAAAAGTAACTTGCCCAACACCGCCACTGAGTCCCAGCGATGCCGATGAAGCGGTTTCAGGTGTAGTTACGGTTTTTCCAAAACATCACGCAGACACCATTTACTCTGATGTGATATTAAAGGCGCGGTCTCAGTAGTTGGAAGATGGCTGTGGTTTAAATATAATGCATCATGGATCTAAGTTATTTGACAAGTTCTGACACATCCTTCATTTTTCACCGATGATTTAATACTCCTGTCGTCTTTGGGTCCAATTTGACCCATTTTCAAAAAACATTTACATCAGAAATATGGTTTTCTTTCCAGAAATGAACATGATGTTTCCATGTAACCTTCTTCTCTAGTAACATGAAGGATCTGTACACTACCTTCATTGGACTTTGGGTGTTTTATTCAGTTGTAAAGCATATTTCTGCTTTTTAAACTCAAAATGTAGGTTAATTGACCATGAATTGCAAGAATAAGTGTAAAACATGTATCAGTTGGTAGAAGCGTGTAAAAAGCGTGAAAATATATTTAAAAAAAAACATAAATTAAAAATAAATAAAACTCAAGCAAAAAGTGCTGAAAGCCTAAGGGGGAAAAAAGTGTCAATTTCTTTATCTGGGGGGACAACACAAGGGTTAAGGTCCCCCATCAGATGATGGAGTTCTACTATCTGTCCACTAGATGGAGCTAACTGACCATCTAATGAGCTAAAGATCAGCAACATCAACTCTGCTGCTCACTCGCCAAATGGCGTTTCCTGTTACCAGAGAAGCTGTTGCATAATGTCTAGGGATTATAGGAAATGGAAGAAGAACTAATGACTGTATCTGATACGGCCTGTCAAAGACCCTAAGACCTGTCAAAGACTGTAAGACCTGTCAAAGACCCTAAGGCCCGTAAAAGGTCCTAAGGCCCGTCAAAGGCCCTAAGGCCTGCCTAAATACATTTAGCTCATAATACTTGTGTACTTTTAACTCAGTAGGCCTTTAACTTGTACTAACGCAGTAAGGTTGACAGTGTGTATTAGTACTTTAACTGTAGTACAGAATAAACACTAGACACTTCAGATTCTTTCATGAGTTGTGTGTTCTGAATATAAATAATTGGTGAGTTTCAGTAATGTACATTTTACTTCCCAAATATTGATTTTGGAAACAGCTCCATTATAGCTAGCATGGTTAGCATTGGTTAGCATGGTTAGCATTGGCCGACACACGGGTTAAATATGGATTTAGAATACACTTTCATGGTCACTCAGATTCAAACAACAATGTCAACATAAAAACCTGGGTCCTAAATCCATTTAAAAAGAGTGACATCCAGACTGCCTTTCTGGCAGGTCCTTTAACAAGCCTTTAAAGTAGATGGTGATTCTGTTTCTTTTAATGCTAATCTTAACCCCCCTAACCCAAACCCCCTAACCCAAACCCCCTAACCCAAACACCCTACCCCCTAACCCAAACACCCCTAAACCCCCTAATCCTAACCCCCCTAACCCTAACATCCCTAACCCCCTAACCCTAACAGCCCTAAACCCCCTAACCCAAACACCCTAACCCAAACACCCTAACCCCCCTAACCCAAACACCCTAACCCCCCTAACCCAAACACCCTAACCCCCCTAACCCAAACACCCTAAAGTTACTTGAATGTAACGCATTAGTTACTTTCTAAAATAACTGGTTACTTTTATAATTTGTAACTGAGTATCTAATTACGTTTTGGAAGAAGTAACTAGTAACTGTAACTAAGTACTTTTTAAAAGTAACTAGCCCAACACTGCCAGTGAGTCCCGGCGATGCCGATAAAGTGGTTTCAGGTGTAATTATGGTTTTTCCAAAACTTCACGCCGACACCATTCACTCTGATGTGATATTAACGGCGCGGCGAAGGCGTTCAAGGTGCTGTTGACGTTACTCTTCCTCTGAGACTAGCAGGCACAGCGGGGGTGTCTGTGCCCTGGGGAATGACTGACAGGCTGAGGGTGTTGTGGTCCGTTGCAGTTCCTCCAGCCTGTGTTTTCTCCCTTTCCTCTGTGTGTCTGTCTGGTTGTCTGTCCTTCGCCTGAGGGGGCGTGGTTTCCTGTTCTAACTCTGACTCTCCGTACAGATTCATCTGTTTCCCTCCGAGCTGCCTTCCCGTGTTTGTAATACTTCGTTAAACAATCTGACCTTTATCCTGTCTACGGTGTTCTGCATCTCTGTGATTCTGGGTCATACCAAAACCTTAACAGAGGGGTGCAAGGCAAGGCAACTTGATTTCTACAGCACCTCGTTGCTGTATTTACGTCAAAAACCTTTTTTTAAAATTGTCGGATTAAATGTTGAAAAAGCTTCAACACATTGCAAAAAAATCTATTTAAAAAAAACTAAAAAATTTTGGAAGAAGCGACAAAAACTATATACACAAAACTCAAAGGCAACCAAAACATTGCAAAAAATGTTAAAAACAATTTGTCGACATTTTGTTGCCATTGACGTTACTCTTCCTCTCAGAAAGAACGAAACGTGGACGTCTAATAAACAAACAATAACGTTTATTTTGTGGTCAAAATATTATTTTTATTGTACAATTAACAAACAAAACACTGAGACATAAGAACCAGGACCAGGACCAAAAAAACACCGGGGGACAGGTGGGGGGGGGGACCCAACAATCAATATAGTTATCAGATAAATCAATAAACATAAAAACATTATTTTATCTTTATTTTAATGTTTCTAAGATTGTATCCATTTTATGATTAATAAGCGTCATTTATGATATTTTGTTGCACTCTGGCACCTTTTTACATTCAGATTGTTGGGTTTCTGTAAATCTCATCCCAGAGTCCGGTCTAGACCTGCTCTTTATGGAAAGACCTGGGAGATAAATAACACCCCAGAGTCCGGTCTAGACCTGCTCTTTATGGAAAGACCTGGGAGATAAATAACATCCCAGAGTCCGGTCTAGACCTGCTCTTTATGGAAAGACCTGGGAGATAAATAACATCCCGGGGTCCGGTCTAGACCTGCTCTTAATGGAAAGACCTGGGAGATAAATAACATCCCAGAGTCTCGGTCTTGACTCGGACTTAAACCTTTTTGGACTCGGTCTTGACTAGGACTCAACTAGTCCTGGTCTTGGACTTGTCTTGCCAGATATGGCTTTTGGGCTTTTGGTCTGGACCAAGTCCAGGTGTCTTTATTATGTTGATAATAATATTGGAGGGAAAGTGAAACCCAAAATGATTGTCCTGATACTGTCATGTATAAGACCTTTATTCCTGTCCTGGACTTGGTCTTGACTCGGGCTCAAACCTTTTTGGACTCTGTCTTTTCTTGGACTCGAACCTCTTTGGACTTGGTCTTGACTCGGCTCAACTAGTCCTGGTCTTGGACATGTCTTGGACTCAAACCTCTTTGGACTCGGTCTTGACTTGGACTCGACTAGTCCTGGTCTTGGACTTGTCTTGGACTCGGCTAAGGTGGTCTTGACTACAGCCCTGGCTCTAGGTGCCAAAATAAATTAAATAATAAATAGTAAGTCTGAGTTTGGTTTGGCCAATTTGTTTTGTTTTGTCATGGAAAGAGAAATCGTGGCAGAGAATCTGGATTCCTAGTTTCCCCGACCGGTGCCGGTCTAGCTCCAGTAGACGTGTGAAGATGCAGTAGAGGTGCAGTGTCGTATGTGGTCTACTTGTGAACAAGAACAGTAACATCTCCCTTTATTGCACTTTCACAAATAGAATAAAGGTTCCCCGAATCTGAAACTGTGATTTTAGAAATCTTTAGCCTCTCTGGGTAATGTAGTCCAGATCTGACAAGTCTAGCGAGGTGTAGTGGTTTCAGACACCAGAGCAGGGGGAATGAGAGGGAGAAACGCCAGAGCAGGGGGAATGAGACGGGGAAAGATATTCGTTTTTTTGACCATAATGTACCAGCCGGACCCCTCCGTCTGAACTGGTCTAGACCCCCCAGTGTGTTCAGGTCTTGGCGTCCAGCATCTCCAGCAGCAGCTTGTGCAGCGGGACGCCGCGGTGGCGGTGCAGCCGCAGCAGGACCTGCACGGCTCGGCCGGCGGTCTGGCGCAGCAGGGGCAGGCTCATCAGCAGCCGGCCCGCCCGGTGCTGCTCTCGCCGGGTCGACTCGTAGTCCTGCAGGGCCTCGTGGAGCCAGTCCTGGAACCGCTGCACCGAGTCCGGACAGTCCACCGGCTCGGCGTCTGATGGACAGAAGACAGGAAGTCAGGACAGGACGTTCGCTCAAGGTACGAGGGGTTTACTCGAGTACTTCAGAGCTGCAGCGACTCATCGCTGGGGCCGACATGTATTTACAATAACATGTTGGATTGGATGATAAAGTAAACATTATTATTTATTATTTAATTATTATTATTAATAACATTATTATTTAATTATTAATATTATTTTTTGTAATTGTATTATTATTAATAATATTATTTTAATTATTAATATTATTTTTGGTATTTGTATTTTTATTATTTTTATTCTTTTATTATTCTTATTATTATTAATTTAAATTAGTATATATTATATTTTGTATGTTATTATTATTATTATTTTATTATTACTATTATTTTATATTATTATTATTTTATATTATTATTATTATTATTCATGTTAAAACATTTTCAATTTAGAAAAAAATATTATTAAAATTATTATTATTATTTTAAATTAGTATATATTATATTTGTATGTTATTATTGTTTTATTTTATTTTATTATTTTATATAATTATTATTATTTTATATTATTATTATTTACTTTATTACTATTATTTTATATTATTATTATTATTTTATATTATTATTATTATTCATGTAAAACTATTTTCGATTTTGAAAAAAATGTTTTTTGTTAATTTTTTAATTACATCGGGCGCAGTGAATGGTTAGGATGAAATTATATATTTTTTTGTTTTTGCTGTAATATTAATTACTTAACCCTTGTTTGGTATTTAGGTCAGATTGACCTATTTCTAATTTTTACAAGAAGAAAAATGGTCCAAGTTCCAAGTTTTCTACCTGAAATCAGCGTCCTTTCCTTATTTCCTGAGATAAACATGTCTTCCTGACTCAGAACATTATTCTGGATATGACACTTATGTTGTTTCCATAGTGGATTTTTAACATTAATTATAACCTTGTGATAAAAACCCCACCTCCATGTTTAATAGTGTGCTAGTAGAGACTGATGCATTCCCTAAACATAGATGTTATCTCAGCTGTTGGAAATGGAGATAAAGACGATATTTGTTAGTAGATTATGAAGTAAAATTATATCACAGGTTTGTTTTTAAAACCCCAAATAAGTCCCGGAGGTGGAGACAATACGAGGACATGTGTTTGCTAATAACATGTTGGATTCATGTTAAGACATTTTGAATGCCCCCCCCCCCCCCCCCCCCCCCCCCCCCCCCCCCCCCCCCCCCTGCTCTAGAGCACTCAGACTCAATTTCAAAATAAAAGACTATTGAACTGTTGGGGTCAGAGAGACGGTTAAGTTGGAGAAAAGAAGGTCAAGGTCAGCCACACACACACACATGGATACACACACACACGCGCACACACACATGGATATACATACACACACACAGAACCCCACGCATAAACACATTAACAGAAACACGCACACACACACACACATAATCACACACAGCCCCACGCATACACACACAAAGACACACACACACACACACAGAAACACAGACACACAAATACACACACAGACACACACACACACACACACACACACACACACAGATTTTCACACAGAAACACACAGGCACACAGACAGACAAACAAACACACACAGACCCACGCATTAACAGAAACACGCACTCACAAATACACACACACACACACACACACACACACACACACACACACAGCAGACAATTAACAGTTTATGGATCCAGAAGCGAGTCTATCAATAAACTTTATTGATCCGAGGTTCAGACAGTGGGAGACTGACCAGACTTCAGCTGGAAATGTCCCATCATGCACTGCTTCAACAGGAACCACACAGTGCCAGTCAGGTGTTATTGATCAGCTGTTAGCATCTGTTAGCATCAACAACGTCCTATCTCTCCTCCTCCTCCCACACACATCGTCCTGCCAACACACACACTCCCTACAGCACCAAGTGTGTATCAATCCGCCGCGGAAAGTAGTCCCCAACAACGCACTATTTAATAGAAGCTACCGTGCAGTGAGCAGCTGTTTTAGGAGATGATGTAATTATGTATTGGCGAGGTGTTTTTAACGGACCTACACAGCGTCTTGGGGCCATGTAGGAAAAATAC
>NW_023266175.1:6576-8224 GCF_013103735.1 Etheostoma cragini
AGACGGGGAGGATGGTTTCCAAGAAAAAAATATTTTTAATGCATCTACCCCCCAAAAAACACAGAAATGAAATGGATTTATTTTCTTTTTTTGCCATTTTATTCACATGGAAAAAAAACTCAAAACTTCTCAATTGTAAATTTGTAAGAAAATAACGTGAAAAAAAAGCCTGACATCTTCAGAAGGAAGACGCCAACCTCTGTTTTAGGAAACTTAACTGATGAACCTATCAATTTGTTTTGCGTGTGTGTAAAAAAGACTGGGGCGTTCATTCAATAACACCATTAGAAAGCCCCCCCCCAAAAGAAAGGTTAGTGGGGGTATCACTACTGCGGTGCTTCAGCTCCCAGGCTCTGATCAATACCAATAACTGCTTCTCCTGGGATCAATACGCTCAGACCCCCCCCCCCCCCCCCCCCACCCTGTCCTATCAACCTAAAGACGGAAAAGCCCAGAAAATAATGTTTAAAAAAATAATTCCACAGGGAACTTCAAATCGGCCCAAATGACCCATTATTATTATTATTATTATTATTATTATTATTATTATTATTATTATTATTATTATTATTTTATTATTATTATTATTATTATTATTATTATTATTATTTTATTATTATTATTATTATTATTATTATTATTATTATTATTATTTTATTATTATTAAGCTAAGTACCAATTCAGCCTGTTCTCATGAAGTATTCATACATATAAATACAAAATAGCAAAATAAAGCCCTGTAATTCAAAAGTATTCCACCTATTTATAACTCTGTGTGCGTGTGTGTGTGTGTGTGTGTGCGTGTGTGCGTGTGCGTGTGTGTGCGTGTGTGTGTGTGTGTGTGTGTGTGTGTGAGTGTGTGTGTGTGAGTGTGTGTGTGTGTGTGTGTGTACCAGCGTTGGCGAGCGCCATGGCCTTCAGCGTCACCACCTCCTCGGGGCTCAGCTTCATGGCGTGGTACCTGGCCGCCAGGTGTCGCAGCGCCGCGTGCAGCTCGGCCAATCCCGCGGCTCGGCACTGGGCGGCGTCCAGGCGCAGGTTGTCAGCGAACACAAGCTCCTCCCCCGCCGAGCTCTGCGAGCGCCAGGCCACGCCCACCAGCAGCGCCTCCATCCAACCGCTCTGCAGCAGCGACATCTGGTCCACCAATGAGAGGCTGGAGAAGCCTGAGAGGGGCGGGGCTTATTATTGTTTATCCATATTCTTACATAGTGTTCTTATTCAGTCAGTCAGTTTATTATGTTTATAATTTATAGTCAGAGTTAATATTGTATCATGATCTTCTGCTTAAACACAGACTATATCTCACCTTTATTGTACTGTATATGTGTATATGTGTGATATATGTGTGTATACATGTGTATATGTGTGTATACGTGTGTATACGTGTGTATACGTGTGATATACGTGTGTATATGTGTGTACACGTGTGTACACGTGTGTATACGTGTGATATACGTGTGTATATGTGTGTATACGTGTGATATATGTGTGTATATGTGTGTGATATAAGTGTGTATATGAGTGATATATGTGTGATATTTCTGTGTATATGTGTGTTTTTTGTGTATATGTGTGATATACACTCACCGGCCACTTTATTAGGTACACCTGTCCAACTGCTCGTTAACACTTAATTTCTAAGCAG
>NW_023266176.1:0-1243 GCF_013103735.1 Etheostoma cragini
ATATATATATATATATATATATATATATATATATATATATATATATGTATATGTTGATAGTGAAAAAGTGACCAGTGCAGTATATCAGCATGAGGGAAAGGTAGCGAGGGAAAAGATGGAGAGTCGGGGGATTTTCCAGCGGAGGAGAGTTGACCTTTTCTGGAGATAGCCGGTTTCTGCAGGGCACAGACGATTGGCAGAGCGTGGCCTGGCTCGGCTCAGCCCGGCCCGGCCTGCGCCAGCCAGTGCTGAGTAATGCTGTTAGTAAATACCCGGGCCAATTACCGCTAACGAGGGCCTGATTGGAACCAGATGGACATTTATTGAATTTGTCAGAGAAAGGCTGAGTGGAGATGGCTAACGAAGTGCAGCCACGGCGCCGTAGAGTGCAGAATTCAGCTGGCGGTGCCACCAGGTTCTCCCATGTTCTTCCATGTTCTCCCGTGTTCTCCCATGTTCTCCCATGTTCTCTCATGTTGTCCCATGTTCTCCCATGTTATCCCATGTTATGCCATCTTCTTCCATGTTCTCTCATGTTCTCCCACGTTCTCTCATGTTCTCCCATGCTCTCCCACGTTCTTCCACGTTCTTCCATGTTCTCCCATGTTCTCCCATCTTCTTCCATGTTCTCTCATGTTCTCCCATGTTCTCCCATGTTGTCCCACATTCTCCCATGTTGTCCCACGTTCTCCTATGTTCTCCCACGTTCTCCCATGTTGTCCCACGTTGTCCCACGTTCTCCCATGTTGTCCCACGTTCTCCCATGTTCTCCCACGTTCTCCCATGTTCTCCCACGTTCTCCCATGTTCTCCCACGTTCTCCCGTGTTGTCCCACGTTCTCCCATGCTGTCCCACGTTCTCCCATGTTGTTAGTTGTATTTCCAAAGAGCGTTGGAAGGAATCCAATCCCATTTTTTGTGGTAATTTGGTTAAAAACAAACTCATATTTCTGACATAGTCATTTTTTAAGGGGGTCAGATTAGACCCGAGGACACCAGGAGGGGTAAGTGGTATTTTAAGACTTGATGTAGTCTGAAGGGAACTCAGGTCACGTTGCCATGAAAGTAACTTTAGTCTTGTAGAGAGAACCATCTGGAAGGGCTTTGAGTTTGTGTTGTTAAAAAAAAAAGAAATCTTATCCATTTCTGCTCCAGGAGCTTTGTTTCTTCTTCCTGTCCTTTTTTGGGGAGTGTGTGTGTGTGTGTGTGTGTGTGTGTGTGTGTGGGGGGGGGGGGGGGGGGGG
>NW_023266177.1:0-264 GCF_013103735.1 Etheostoma cragini
CTGATCTGATGATATCCACTCTGAAATCCAAAAAAAACAAGGAAGCAATTTCAAACAGCGGGGGGTAAGTTAAACTGTGAATGAATCTTTTATTCATCTGTGAAGGAAAACTCTTGAAAGAATGCTCCTTCGAGCCAGATTTGAACCAGCGACCTAAGGATTTCTGATTTATGCTTCTACAGTCCGCCGCTCTACCAACTGAGCTATCGAAGGGCAACAATGTATGTCTGAAAATATGTATGTATTTATGTAAATATTTGGATT
>NW_023266177.1:527-739 GCF_013103735.1 Etheostoma cragini
CATTGTGGGTCTCACATGGACCTTTATTGAAATGGCACAGTCAACCTGAACCAATT
Source organism: Etheostoma cragini (assembly GCF_013103735.1). NCBI lineage: Eukaryota > Metazoa > Chordata > Actinopteri > Perciformes > Percidae > Etheostoma > Etheostoma cragini. The sequence goes on from NW_023266177.1 coordinate 584, forward strand.
CATTTTTTCTGAACTTTGTCAGAGAGTCAAATAGATGTAATGAGAGACAATGGTTTTTATCAAGTGATAATCAACCATTAGGAATTTGGGCTGCATACATAATGTTTACATGATTTGACTATTGTACGCTGGAAGGACACCTGCTGGTTTTCAGAT
>NW_023266177.1:994-1214 GCF_013103735.1 Etheostoma cragini
AAAAACAAGTAAAAAAAATAAAATAATGACTGACATAATTTATATTTATTTAACTGATTACATGGGGAAGGCATTTTTATTTGTAATATGTTTTAACATGGAAATGGTCATTTCCAACAGTAAATACACAGACCTGTTTTCCCCCAATGTTGAGCCAGAGGATGAAGAGCCTGTTGCCGTCAATGTGAAGAATATCCAACACACAGCAATGTAATATGAC
>NW_023266178.1:0-3039 GCF_013103735.1 Etheostoma cragini
GCACCCGAAGCGAGAACCATACCCCTAGACCAACGAGCCATGTCAAAAACAATATAATTAATATTAATAATAATTAATAATAATTTTCTATCACGTAAATCTGATCAGTCGAAAGGCAATTGTTAAGTATTTTGTTTGGCATGTAATGTTTTTATGGCTCCACTGCCAGATTAAGCTTTCTGACTATAGGTTTCTTCAGCTTCAGGTTTGTTTTTAACTTCGGTATGTAGTACTTACAGACTTAGTAACCAGTACATTTCTGGTGAACGTGGGTTTCAGACATGCTGCTTGGTTTAAATGCAACTCCCGTTGCATCTCTGCCATTGGATATTTTTTTTTTTGACAGTCAGCTGCCCCTCCAGTCCCCCGCCCCCTCTCTCTTTCTCTCTCTCTCTCGCTCTCTCTGTCTCTCTCTTACACACACACACACACACACACACAAAATCACACATACCTGGTGTGGAATTAGAAAAAGTAAAATAAGAACCAAAAACAAAGTTATTACTAGAATACAACAAGAAACAACAACACGAACGCAAATGACTAGGAGCCAAGTTACCACAATAGCGCATGTAGTGCTCTGGCGCTGAAGAGGCGGTCAGCCCGGGTTTATGTATTGCATTGGGTGATTAGTGATGAGGAACAGCCGAGTGGATGACGGAACGTAGATGGAAAGCCACGCCTCTAGATCCCCTGGAACGCCCTCACGGCAAGACAGAAAAGACACACAGAAGAAAGGGAAGACACAACACAGGTTAGGGAATGCAGCAGACCACAACACTTAGCCCTCGTGACAGGAAAAATGCACCAGATGACCTTCTATCCAAGCAGGGAGATGAGTACAGAGATTTGTGTGCTAGCAAGATGAATGTAGGTTGCCCATTGTTCATTTAGACTTACCAGCAACATTGTTCTGATACAAACCTGCTTGAAAAACAATCACAACACTTTTTAAAGAATTGTGCATGGAACACAAATGATTTGAAACTTTTTGAAGCATTCGGGCATGCGAAATGTACAACTCATCTAGCAGAACGTGCAACTTTACACCTGAACAGGGACTTGAACCCTTGACCCTCAGATTAAAAGTCTGATGCTCTACCGACTGAGCTACCCAGGCTTCTATAACTGCCACCTGTGGAAAAAACAATCTCCTGAACTACAAATGAAGTGAGTGGTCACTGTGTCCAAATCCTTGTTATAGAAGTTATATATCATGACTTTAAAGATAATTGAAAATTGTTGACCCAATTTTCTGTTTATTTCCCATCTGGCAGGGACATTTCTGGATTCAGGTGGACATTGTGGACAGAAACATTGGTGGATCTTGATTCCCACCATAGGATTTGGCCTGTATTGCAAATTGCCTTCACATCCAGCACAACGTATTGCCATTGTCAAGCACATGGCCATTCTTCCATGTCTCTATGAACGGCCTTATATTTGGGCTGACAGTTGAAAAACCTTCCCTTGTTAACTATGCCATGGATGACTGAGAACCTACTATATCATGACATGTTTAATTTCTATATTATAATTTTTTAAACAAGTCCTACTGAAGCTCTTTCGGGTCAGTCACGATAGCTAAGCGGTCCAAGATGCTGTGTTCAGGCTGCAGTCTCCACTGGAGGCGTGGGTTCAAATCCCACTTCTGAAAACAATTGTTTTCATTTGGAACTAATGTCTGAGATTGCTATTTTTTTACACAGAAAGGTTTGGACACTACTAAAGCTACTGACTATGATTTAACCAAGGGATTCGGTGAAAGTTATTTGTTTGTTGTAAAACTCTTTGTGTACAAAACAGGAGAAAGGGGTTCTTTGTTGCATCCAGGTTGTTATGTATAACAGATAAAAAGTGCAAATTGACATAATTCCATCCAATACGGGCAAGACAGGGTTGACAGATAGATTTTAAAAACCACACAGATAAACAGTCATCGTAGCTGTTTGCAGGATTGCCGCAAAATTTACCGAGATTAAACTGGACCGTATAGTGGTGATTATACGAAAAGAGAGAAGTACTTCCACTCGTTGTTACCTGTCGTTGCTATGGGTAAAAAGAGTTCACTATCACACATTTCCTTAGGGGCCCATAGTGGAGGGAATGATAAAACATTTGGCCCTGGACGCATAGAATGCCTGGCATATTGAGCGACAAATGTCAGAGGTTGTACAGATCTTTCTGCAGACCTTTACCAGCTAAATATCAATTCTCATAGAGAGTTGAACCCAGGCCAATTGGGTGAAAACCAGAAATCCTGACCGCTAGACCATATGGGACTGCCTACAAATGAACAACAGGGATTTCATGAATAAATTCATAGTCTGGCTGGAAACAGGCCTTCTCTTGAATGAGAATGAAGAAGCTTCATAAGTAAATTTTATCTTCAAGCTTTTGAGGGTTCTTTAGGTTTTTATCTGCTTTGACTATTAACCGACAGCGGGGGCACGGAGCAGAGCAGAGCTGCCGTTAGGGAGGAATCCGCCTCCGTGTTCAGCTCCATTTTGAACTGGTGGTAAAAGACTTAATGTCAGAACTTTATGACAAATAGAAATGTTGACAGGTTGATTTCGGTTAAAAACAAACAACTATAGTCAATATAAAAAGAAAATATATATATGAAAAGCTGTCTTGGTTCATCTTTCCACTGTTCCTACAATCACCAATCTGGTCTGGTTGGAAACAAAGAGATCTAAACTAAAAGGATGTTCCTCTTTGACTAAAAGGTCTATCTCTGTGGGGATCCATCCCATAATATTGTCACACACTTAGAATAATGATCTGAGTCTGTCAGCAGCAACAACACAACCTTTAGTGGACGCTGACTTTACCTTTAAATTAGGAGACTAAACAGAGACAGCGGAGTCCTGCCAAGACAGGCAGCAATACGTCTTATAATACATAAAAGACCAGACAATGGTTCCATACTACACCACAAATCGCTACAGATACTACAACACATTACACTTAACTTAAGCAGACATCCAACTTAAAAACAGGTTCCACTGAGATTTGAACTCAGATCACTGGATTCAG
>NW_023266179.1:0-3249 GCF_013103735.1 Etheostoma cragini
CTGTAATTGTGTCTTTCTCCAGCCGCAGGAACTGGCTGCTGCTGTCCGACGTGCTGGGCCGTCTCCGGATGACGTCGAGGTCGTTCCGGCGTCTCTTCCCGCAGCTCAACGTGGCGTCCGTCGCCGGGGACGAGTTCCGTCGCCAGGCGGCGCTGTCGCAGCTGCTCACGGCGCCCGACGAGCGCGAGCTGGCCAGCGTCCGGCCGGACACCGCCGCCCCGCTGGAGCTGGTGGAGGCGACGCCGGAGCTCGCCGGCATGCTCGGCTCCTCCCTGGAGTTCGTGGACAGTCGCTGGGACTCGATGGAGCCGTCGCCGCCGGCAACGCCGCCGCCGTTGCCGCCGCAACGTTTCCCGGCCGCGGTCCCTCCGCGGAGACAGGCGGCGACGGACGCCGCGTCCAGGCAACGCCACGGCTTTCAACACCGGGGACTTTCTCATCCAGCGGCTAAAATGGACGCTGGCATGAGGGAACAACAACAACATCAGAAACAACAACATCAACAACAACAACAACAACAACAACAACATCAACAACATCAACAACAACACCAACATCAACAACATCAACAACAACAACAACAACATCAACAACATCAACAACAACAACAACAACAACAACACCAACATCAACAACAACAACATCAACAACAACGACACCAGCAACAACCACATAGCATCCCTAAATCCAATCTGGGCTCTAGCATGTGGGAACAACAACATCAACTGCGACAACAACAACAACAACAACAACCAGGAAGAAAACACGCTTTTGGCTCTAGCATGTGGAAACAACAACAACAACAACAACAACAACAACATAGCAACCCTAAAACTGGTATACCGGGCTCTAGCATGTGGGGAAAACAACAACAACAACAACAACAACAGCCAGGAAGAAAACACGCTCTGGTTTCTGTTCCTGAAAAAACCAACATGACAAGGAACGCTAGAATATGGGAACCGCAACGAGCAGGAAGTCAGAAAACCGCGGTCACCATGGCAGCGGATTCAGGCGCTAACATGTGGGAGCCGAGAGAACGACAACACAGTAAGAATGTTGTCCCTAAATCTGCTAATCCGGGCTCTAGCATGTGGGGACAACAACAACAACAACAACAACAACAGCAACGTAGCGTCCCTAGCTCCGTTAATCCAGACTCTAAGATGGACTCCAGCTCTTGGAAACCCCAGAGATTGCGACGTAGGGTTCCTGTCGTTGATGGTTCCACGAATTCAGACGCTAAGATGGGGGAACCGAGAGAACGACAACGCAGCCAGACGATCGCTAACGCGGCTAACAAACAACAACAAAAACAACAGGAAGGACATCGATCCACCGGGAACGCTCCGGTTGGTGCTAGCATCTGGGAACCACCGCGGCTACAAAGTCAGAGCTCTGCTAACTCTGCAGGTGATGCTAACTTAGCAGGGGATGCTAACTTAGAAGTGGATGCTAAATCTGCAGGCAATGCTAACTCTGAAGGCGATACTAATGCGGCAGGGGATGCTAACTTAGCAGGGGATGATAACTCTGCCGGCAATGCTAACTTGGCAGGCGATGCTAACTCTGCCGGGGATGCAAACTTTCCTGCTAACTCTACAGGGGATGCTAACTCTGCAGGGGATGCTAACTTTCCTGCTAACTCTACAGGGGATGCTAACTCTACAGGCGATGCTAACTCTACAGGCGGTGCTAACTCTGCAGGGGATGCTAACTTTACTGCTAACTCTGCAGTGGATGCTAACTTTACTGCTAACTCTACAGGGGATGCTAACTCTACAGGGGATGCTAACTCTACAGGGGATGCTAACTCTGCAGGCGATGCTAACGCGTGGAAACAACACACTCAAGAGAGCGCGGCTGCCGGGGTTTCGGATTCCACGAACCCGGTCGTTGACGGTTGTGTTTGGGAACGTCTCCGGAGTAAAACCGCTCCGTCGGACGCTAACGCGTCGGGGCGCCAGGGAGTAAAGAAAGTGGGCGGCGCCGCCAACACAGCGCCCAAAAGAGAAGCTACTTCCTGCGAGAGCCGCGGAGGGAAGAGCGTGAAGATGGACGCCGCGTGGCCGAGGAACCTGGGCGACGTCAGGGTGCACATCAGGGACCTGGGGTTAAAGGTCACGGGGGGACACGTCCACAGAGACCTGAAGAAAGACCGAGGCAAGGCCGCCGCGAAGGGCGCCAGGTTTAAAACCAGATCCTAACACGCCGTAACCGTGGAAACGAGAGACATGGGGACTTTGTGCTGCGTTTTTAACACGCGGGCTTTCTTCTTCTGCAGCAACTAAACGGCAGATACGTATTTCTATACATACGCCTTTGAAAAATGTCTATATATGGAATATTTTGGAGGGGGTCCTGGACCAGATACCACACAAACAACAACAACAACAACACAACAACACAACAACAACAACACAAACAACAACACAAACAACAACAGACACAATAAAACACATTTTTGTTGTACTGCAAATTGCTGAAGATTCACCCTGTACACACACACACACACACACACACACAGAGACACACACACACACACATATACAGACACACACATAAAGACACACACACACACACACATATACAGACACACACACAGACACTCACACACACACATATACAGACACACACACAGACACATACACAGACACACACACACACACATATACAGACACACACATAAAGACACACACACACACACACACACACACACACATATACAGACACACACACAGACACACACACACACACACATATACAGACACACACATAAAGACACACACACACACACACATATACAGACACACACATAAAGACACACACACACACACACATATACAGACACACACACACATACGGAAACACACACACAGAGACACACATTCAGAAACACACACACACACACACACAGATCTTTGTGCGGCTGCGTGTGCGACCCCGTGATGAGACTGTACAGGACTGAACTCTGCGTGTCCGATGTGAGGCTCACGCTCCACAAATTAATAAAGTTTTCTTATTCAAACAATAACAGAAGATGGAAATCAGTTCAGAAACGTCGTAGCTAGCTATGCTAGTTTGATGCTAACATTAGCGCAAAACACCATTCAACGGACAGCTTTTTGTTGTATTTGATGCTAACTTGTAGCTAAGCTAGCAGTCATTTCTAGTCTCTTGTTAGCATCTCGGAGGCTACTTCAGACGTTACAGAAGTCTCTCGTTAGCATCTCGGAGGCTACTTCAGAC
>NW_023266180.1:0-1084 GCF_013103735.1 Etheostoma cragini
TCAGATGGAGGGAAAACCCCCCAGGAGAGGAAGGAGAAGTCAGAAGGAGGGAGAACCCCCCAGGAGAGAGAGGAGAAGTCAGATGGAGGAAGAACCCCCCAGGACTGGACCCTACCTCCAGGACCCAGGTGAGCAGCACCGCGGCCCCCGTCCCCTCCAGGATCTGGGTGTAGTGGGCCACCAGCGCCGGGCGGCAGCCCCCCCTCCAAAGGTTCAGCTGCTGGCTCCGCCCATCGAAGTTAAAGTGAGCTGATTGGTCGCTGAGTCGATGCTGGACGCACGGCCGCGGGGACGCAGGACTGCAGCAGCTGAAGGGGACGCTGTCCATCAGGTACCGGCTGTCCACGTTGCTACGGAGACGGCTGCAGAGACACGCGGACACGGTCAGAGACAGAAACACAGAGACACACAGAGACACAGAGACACACACACGCAGACACACACAGAGACACACACAGAGACACAGAGAGACACACACAGAGACACAGAGACACACAGACACAGAAACACACAGAGACAGAAACACAGAGACACACACACGCAGACACACACAGAGACACACACAGAGACAGAGACACAGAGACACACAGACACAGAAACACACAGAGACAGAGACACAGAGAGACACAGAGACACAGAGACAGAGACACACAGAGACAGAGACACACAGACACAGAGACACACAGAGACAGAGACACAGAGAGACACAGAGACACAGAGACACACAGAGACAGAGACACAGAGACACACAGACACAGAGACACACAGAGACAGAGACACAGAGACACACAGACACAGAGACACACAGACACAGAGACACAAAGAGACAGAGACACAGAGAGACACAGAGACACAGAGACACACGAACACACACACGCAGACACACAGAGAGACACACACAGAGACACAGAGACACACAGAGACACAGAGAGACACAGAGACACAGAGACACACAGAGACAGAGACACAGAGACACAGAGGGGGGCAGTGTCTGTCTGCTGTTAAAGCTGAAGATCCTGGATTAACTAATTAAGGATTAATGAGGTTAAAGGTCAAATCCTCAGGGACACACACACACACACAC
>NW_023266181.1:0-1990 GCF_013103735.1 Etheostoma cragini
ATCGAACAAAGTCATAGTATTGTACATCGACAAAAGTCATAGGATAGTACATCGAAAAAAGTCATAGTATAGTACATCTTAAAAAGTCTTGTGTAGTACATCGAAAACAGTCATAGTATAGTACATCGAAAAAAGTCATAGGATAGTACATCGAAAACAGTCGTGGTATAGTACATCGAAAAAAGTCATTGTATAGTATATAGAAAACAGTCATAGTGTATCACATCGAAAAAACTCATAGTATAGTACATCAAAAAAAGCCATAGTATAGTACATAAAAAAAAGTCATAGGATAGTACATCGAAAAAAGTCATAGTATAGTACATCGAAAAAAGTCATATTATAGTACATCGAAAAAAGTCATAGTATAGTACATTGAAAAAAGTCTTTGTATAGTACGTCGAAAACAGTCATGGTATAGCACATCAAAAAAAGTCATAGTATAGTACATCGAAAAAGTCATAGTATAGTACATCGAAAAAAAGTTAAAAAAAGAGTCATAGTATAGTACATCAAAAAAGTCATAGGATAGTACATCGTAAAAAGTCATAGTATAGTACATTGAAAAAAAGTCATTGTATAGTACATTGAAAAAAGTCATAGGATATTACATCGAAAAAAGTCCTAATATAGTACATCGAAAAAAAGTAAAAAAAAGTCATAGTATAGCACTTTCAAAAAGTCATAGGATAGTACATCGTAAAAAGTCATAGTATAGTACATTGAAAAAAGTCATAGTATTGTACATCGAAAAAAAGTCATAGGATAGTACATCGAAAAACAGTCATAGTATAGTACATCGAAAAAAGTCATAGTATAGTACATCAAAAAAGTCATAGTATAGTAAATCGAAAAAAAAAGTTAAAAAGAGTCATAGTATAGTACATAAAAAAGTCATAGTATAGTACATCGAAAACAGTCATAGTATAGTACATCGAAAAAAGTCTTTGTATAGTACATCGAAAACAGTTGTAGTATAGCACATCGAAAAAAGTCATAGTATGGTACATAAAAAGTCAAATTATAGTACATCAAAAACAGTCATAGTGTAGTACATCGAAAAAAGTCATAGTATTGTACATCAAAAAAGTCATAGGATAGTACATAAAAAACAGTCGTGGTATAGTACATCAAAAGCAGTCATAGTGTAGTACATCGAAAAAAGTCTTTGTATAGTACATCGAAAAAAGTCATAGTATAGCACTTTTAAAAAGTCATAGGATAGTACATCGTAAAAAGTCATAGTATAGTACATCGAAAAAAGTCATAGCATTGTACATCGAAAAAAGTCATAAGATAGGACATCGAAAAACAGTCATAGTACAGTACATCAAAAAAGTCATAGTATAGTACATCGAAAAAAGTTTAAAAGAGTCATAGTATAGTACATAAAAAAGTCATAGTGTAGTACATCGAAAAACGTCATAGTATTGTACATCAAAAGGTCATAGGATAGTACATAAAAAACAATCGTGGTATAGTACATCAAAAAAAGTCTTTGTATAGTACATCGAAAACAGTCATAGTATAGTACATCGAAAAAAGTCATAGTATAGTACATCGAAAAAAGTCATAGTATTGTACATCGAAAAAAGTCATAGGATAGTACATCGAAAAAAGTCATAGTATAGTACATCGAAAAAAGTCATAGGATAGTACATCGAAAAAAGTCATAGGATAGTACATCGAAAACAGTCATAGTATTGTACATCGACAAAAGTCATAGGATAGTACATTGAAAAACAGTCATAGTATAGTACATCGAAAAAAGTCATAGGATAGTACATCGAAAACAGTCGTGGTATAGTACATCGAAAAAAGTCATTGTATAGTATATCGAAAACAGTCATAGTGTATCACATCAAAAAAACTCATAGTATAGTACATCAAAAAAAGCCATAGTATAGTACATAAAAAAAGTCATAGGATAGTACATCGAAAAAAGTCATAGTATAGTACATCGAAAAAAGTCATATTATAGTACATCGAA
>NW_023266182.1:0-2957 GCF_013103735.1 Etheostoma cragini
TAACAAACCCTCCAGGACCAGTAGCATCTGGACTTAGGTTAACAAACCCTCCAGGACCAGTAGCATCTGGACTTAGGTCAACAAACCCTCCAGGACCAGTAACATCTGGACTTAGGTTAACAAACCCTCCAGTACCAGTAGCATCTGGACTTAGGTTAACAAACCCTCCAGTACCAGTAGCATCTGGACTTGGGTTAACAAACCCTCCAGTACCAGTAGCATCTGGACTTAGGTTAAAAAACCCTCCAGGACCAGTAGCATCTGGACTTGGGTTAACAAACCCTCCAGGACCAGTAGCATCTGTACTTGGGATAACAAACCCTCCAGTACCAGTAGCATCTGGACTTAGGTTAACAAACCCTCCAGGACCAGTAGCATCTGGACTTAGGTTAACAAACCCTCCAGTACCAGTAGCATCTGGACTTAGGTTAAATAAACCCTCCAGTACCAGTAACATCTGGACTTATCTACCAAGGCCTGCAATGACTTTGCCTCCTTCTTCAAAGATATAATTCAGAAGATTAGACAGTCAGTGCCTCCATATCAAGTTCAGGATGTCAGTGTTCAAGCCAAACTAGGTCCAGTATGACAGAATTTCATACAATCAACCATAAAAACCTAGAGGACATTATACAACATCTGAAAACCTCCTCCTGTTGCCTTGATATTCTACCAACGGGTGTTTGGCCTCTGATCTTCTACAGATTGTGAACACGTCTCTTCTTTAAGGAATCTTTCCACAGGCCCTGAAAACTGCAGTAATCAAGCCACTCTTAAAAAAGAACAACCTAGACAAGTCACTAATGAGCAGCTATAGGCCAATATCAAACCTTCCGTTTTTAAGTAAAATCATTGAAAAAGTAATTTTTCAGCAACTCAACTATTTCTTGTCGCTAAACAACAGTTTTGATACCTTTCAGTCGGGTTTCCGACCACAGCACTGAGACGGCCCTCATCAAAGTCTTTAATGACATCCACCGTAACACAGATAATGGCAAAATTTCAGTCGTAGTAGTACTTGATCTCAGTCTTAGTAGTACTTGATCTCAGTCTTAGTATTACTTGATCTCAGTCTTAGTAGTACTTGATCTCAGTCGTAGTAGTACTTGATCTCAGTCTTAGTATTACTTGATCTCAGTCTTAGTATTACTTGATCTCAGTCGTAGTATTACTTGATCTCAGTCTTAGTAGTACTTGATCTCAGTCTTAGTAGTACTTGATCTCAGTCGTAGTATTACTTGATCTCAGTCTTAGTAGTACTTGATCTCAGTCTTAGTATTACTTGATCTCAGTTTTAGTAGTACTTGATCTCAGTCGTAGTATTACTTGATCTCAGTCTTAGTAGTACTTGATCTCAGTCTTAGTAGTACTTGATCTCAGTCTTAGTATTACTTGATCTCAGTCTTAGTATTACTTGATCTCAGTCTTAGTATTACTAGGTCTTAGTATTACTTGATCTCAGTGCTGCATTTGACATGATCGACCATGACATATTACTAGACCGATTGGTGGAAAACTGCGTTGGCCTTTCTGGCTCAGTACTAAACTGGTTTGAATCCTACTTACAGAATAGGGATTACTTTGTGTCAATAGGTAATTATACATCTGAGCATACAAATATGACGTACGGAGTCCCCCAAGCTAACGTATAGCGCTAGCTAGCTAGAGTTAACAGCAAGTAAATATCGTTCGGTTGCAAGCTGAAGCAATGAAGTCTATGAGTTGCAGACATGTATATCATTATAAAGTGCTATCACAGTAGTAAAACCGTATGAAAAATGTTGATAAAGGCGTTTTCCTTTACCTGTGAAACTAGGCTGGAAGCCTCCGGTCGGTTAGCCATGTTTCACCTGTGACGCATGCGCATTAAATGGAATCGAGGTGCGATTAACCCGGCCTGGGACTGCAGTGACGTCATTTCAACAGCTTGTTTACTCGTACCCGTAAACTTGAATTCGTGTTCACACTCAAGAATTCGTAGTCGTAGAAATCAGAGTTGTACTCATGAATGTTTACAGTCATATTTTTTAGAGTCACACTCACATAGAAACACACCTGCCTATGGAATTCACGCACAAATGTATAAAAATACGAATATGAATGTAAAAATATGAATATGAATACATAAAGTTACGCATACATCTTTTTGATAGTGTTCTTACTCCATACGATTAAAAGTCTGCGCTCAGCTTCAAACAACAATGTTAAAAACAACAGTTAAAGCCAGAAATCTTGGTGTAGTCATGGTAACTGATCTGAATTCTAACAGCCACATTAAGACAATTACAAAGTCCGCCTGTTATCACCTTAAGAACATATCAAGGGTTAAAGGACTTATGTGTCAACAGGACTTGGAAAAACTGGTCCATGCTTTCATCTTCAGTAGACTGGACTACTGTAACGGGGTCTTTACTGGTCTCCCTAAAAAATCAATCAGGCAGTTGCAGCTGATTCAGAACGCTGCTGCTCGAGTCCTCACTAAGACCAAGAGACTGGATCACATCACTCCAGTCCTCACTAAGACCAAGAGACTGGATCACATCCCTCCAGTCCTCACTAAGACCAAGAGACTGGATCACATCCCTCCAGTCCTCACTAAGACCAAGAGACTGGATCACATCCCTCCAGTCCTCACTAAGACCAAGAGACTGGATCACATCCCTCCAGTCCTCACTAAGACCAAGAGACTGGATCACATCCCTCCAGTCCTCACTAAGACCAAGAGACTGGATCACATCCCTCCAGTCCTCACTAAGACCAAGAGACTGGATCCCATCACTCCAGGACTCACTAAGACCAAGAGACTGGATCCCATCACTCCAGGACTCACTAAGACCAAGAGACTGGATCACATCACTCCAGTCCTCACTAAGACCAAGAGACTGGATCACATCACTCCAGGACTCACTAAGACCAAGAGACAGGATCACATCACTCCAGGACTCACTAAGACCAAG
>NW_023266182.1:3196-3450 GCF_013103735.1 Etheostoma cragini
GAGACTGGATCCCATCACTCCAGGACTCACTAAGACCAAGAGACTGGATCACATCCCTCCAGGACTCACTAAGACCAAACTTGATGTTGCCACTCTTTTAATGTTTAATTTCTTATGCTGCACTGTAACTTTTATTCTTGTGTTTTATCTGTTTTTATTTTTTAACAGATTTTGTGTAAAGCACTTTTAATTCCCATGTTGCTGAAATGTGCTATACAAATAAAGCTGCCTTGCCTTGCCTTACTGCCCCCCCC
>NW_023266183.1:0-2163 GCF_013103735.1 Etheostoma cragini
CAGTGTAGTATGTCAAAAAATGATAAAAAAGACATTGTAGAGTATGTCAAAATATTTTAAAAAAAGTCATAGTATAGTGTGTCAAAAACGTGATGAAAAAGACATAGTATAGTATGTTATAAAACTGATAAAAAGACATAGTATAGTATGTTAAAAAAGTGATAAAAAAGACATAGTATAGTACATCAAAAAATTGATAAAAAGACATAGTATAGTATGTTATAAAAGTTATAAAAAAGACAGTGTAGTATGTCAAAAAATGATAAAAAAGACATTGTAGAGTATGTCAAAATATTTAATAAAAAAGTCATAGTATAGTATGTCAAAAAGGTGATAAAAAAGACATAGTATAGTTTGTCAAAAACGTGATAAAAAAGACATAGTATAGTATTTTATAAAACTGATAAAAAGACATAGTATAGTATGTCAAAAAGGTGATAAAAAAGTCATAGTACAGTATGTCAAAAAGGTGATAAAAAAGACATAGTATAGTGTGTCAAAAACGTGATAAAAAAGACATAGTATAGTGTGTTATAAAATTCATAAAAAATTCAGGATATAATAAGTCAAAGATGTATCAAGAAGACATAGTATAGTATGTCGAAATATTTTATAAAAGTCCTAGTATAGTATGTCAAAATATTTAATAAAAGTCCTAGTATAGTATGTCAAAATGTTGATAAATAGACATAGTATAGTATGTCAAAAAATTGATAAAAAACGACATAGTATGGTATGTCAAAAAAGTAATAAAAAGTCATAGTATAGTATTTCAAAAAAATTGATAAAAAAGACATAGTATAGTACGTCAAAAAATTAAAAAAAAAATCATAGTATAGTATGTCAAAAAATTGATAAAAAAGACATAGTATACTATGTCAAAATATTTAAAAAAGAAAAAGTAAAGTACGTCATAAAGTGATAAAAAAGACAATATAGTATGTTAAAAAATTGATAAAAAGACATAGTATAGTATGTCAATTATGTGACAAAAAATACATATTATAGTATGTCAAACTCATAACTTTTTCGACATACTATTTTATGTCTTTTTCTAAATTTTTTGATGTACTATACCAGGTCCTTTTCATAACTTTTTTAACATACTATACTATGTCTTTTTATCAATTTTATAACGTACTATACCATGTCTTTTTTTATCACTTTTTTAACATACTATACTATGTCTTTTTATCAATTTTATATCGTACTATACTATGTGTTTTTTATCACTTTTATACCATAGCATACAATGTCTTTTTATCAATTTTTTGACATACTACACTATGTCTTTGTTTATACATTTTTGACATACTATACTATGTCTTTTTATCAATTTTATAACATACTATACTATGTCTTTTCATGACTTTTTCGACATACTATACTCTGTCTTTTATATCAATTTTATAACATACTATATTATGTCTTTTCATGACTTTTCCGACATACTATACTATGTCTTTTATATCAATTTTTTGACATACTATACTATGTCTTTTTATCAATTTTATAACATACTATACTATGTCTTTTATATCAATTTTTTGACATACTATACTATGTCTTTTTTATCACTTTTTTGACACACTATACTATGTCTTATTTTTATAACTTTCATGACATATTTTAATATGTTTTTTTTATCACTTTTTTAACATACTATACTAAGTCTTTTTATCACTTTTATAACATAATATACTATGTCTTTTCATGACTTTTCCGACATACTATACTAGGTCTTTTATATCAATTTTTTGACATACTATACTATGTCTTTTTATCAATTTTATAACATTCTATACTATGTCTTTTATATCACTTTTTTGACATACTATACTATGTCTTTTTTATCACTTTTTTGACACACTATACTATGTCTTATTTTTATAACTTTCATGACATATTTTAATATGTTTTTTTTTATCACTTTTTTAACATACTATACTAAGTCTTTTTATCACTTTTATAACATAATATACTATGTCTTTTTATTTTTTACTCATAATACTATGTCTTTTCATGACTTTTTTGACATACCATACTGTCTTTTTCATCAGTTTTTCAACATACTATACTATGTCGGTTTTATCTCTCTTTTGACATACTATAATATTTGTTTTTTTATAACTTTTATAACATAAAAGACATAGTATCAGTTTT
>NW_023266184.1:0-2288 GCF_013103735.1 Etheostoma cragini
GGCGTGTGCAGCGGGGCGTGTGCAGCGTGCAGCGAGGCGTGTGCAGCGAGGCGTGTGCAGCGAGGCGTGTGCAGCGGGGCGTGTGCAGCGGGGCGTGTGCAGCGGGGCGTGTGCGTACCTCTGCAGCGGCAGCTGCATCCTGGTGATCAAGGTGAAGCAGACCAGGTCCTCCAGCAGAGCCTCGCGCTCCCGCAGGCTGCTGATTGGTCGGCTGCAGCCGGCTAACTCCAGGAAGTCCGAGCTCTCCGCCAGGACGTCCCTCAGGGCGTCCACGGACTCCGCCGCCGCCATCTGGACGCCGTCCGTTACAGATTAAACAAGATTTAAATGTTGGGAAAAAGAGACAAAAATGTAGAAAAGAATTCCTAAAATACTGAAAATATAGAAAATGACTAAAAAAAGTGTCAAACTTATCGAAAGAAAATGACAAAAGTTTCAAAAATATAGAAAAATGACAAAAAAGCAACAAAAATATTTTGAAAAATTAGAAAAATGACAAAAATATACAAAAAAAATTACAAAAACTTGACAAATCTCTTGGAAAAAAAAAATCTAAAAGCGTCAAAAACATTGAGAAGCTGAGTGTGTGTTGTCGAGGGTAACAGGAAGTAAGACGAGGTCTTATCAGAACCCTTTGATGTTTGGGGGGACTCACCCGGGCGACCAGGCGGCTGGCGGCCGTGCCGGGGGTCATGTGACCGGCGGCCAGCGGCTGATTGGCCGGGTAGTTAAACAGACACTGGTACAGGGCCGGGGACAGGAAGCAGACCGGGACACCGCCGTGGACCAGGGACAGGGACAGCAGGCAGCCCACGTCGTAGTACAGGTCCTCACGCAGGGCTGCACACACACACACACACACAGAGACACACACACAGAGACACACACACAGAGACACACACAGAGACACACACACAGAGACACACACAGAGACACACACAGAGACACACACACCGAGACACACACACAGAGACACACCGAGACACATAGAGACACACACACACACACACACACACACACACACCAAGACGCATAGAGACACACACACACACACACAGAGACATACACACAGAGACATACACACAGAGAGACAGAGAGACAGACACACAGAGACAGAGACACACAGAGAGACACACACACACAGAGACACACAGAGAGACACACACACACACACAGAGAGAGAGACACACAAACACACACACACACACACACACACAAAGACACACACAGACAGAGAGAGAGAGAGACACACACACACACAGAGAAAAATATAGAAAGAAATGACAAAAAAGTGACAAAAATACAGAAAAAAATGATAAAAATTACAAATCTCTTGAAAAAAGAACACATTTCTAAAAGAGACAACAACAAGACAAACTGGGTGTAACATGTTAAAAATGGCGGTCGATACCCTGGGAGTCCAGCGCCAGGTTCTTGGATCCGTCCGGACCCTCGAACACGGCCGAGTCCTGGATCTGCTGGACCAGCAGCTCCAGGAAGTACTGCCGGGCCGCGTCGCCGCCCTGGAGGCTGCTGGGAAACGTAGTCTGGCCGTCTTTAAATCTGGACGGAGATGAAGAGACAAATAAAAAAGTAAATGAGCCGATAGTACTTTGATAAAGGAAGTTAAAATTAATTTAGTTAGTAGGCTAATATTTAAAATAGTTAGTAATTACTCACATTATTCCCTAAATTCTCCCAGGTCTTATTTTCTTGCATAAAGAATCACTTTACATTACATGAAAAGTGACAAAATGGCCGAAACACACAAAATGTATTCTTTTGAAATTTAGTTTTTTTTAAGTTTACATTTGTCACCACTTTAACATTTTTGTTACTTTTTCCAAAATCTTTTCAAATTTGTGCCACTTCATTGTTATTTTTTTATTTAGTCTTTTTTTGTTTTTTACACTTTTTTTTTTAAAAGTTCTTTTTCCAATTATTTTTTCTCCAAATGTTATAAAATTGACCAAAAGCCGAATCCAGTGGAAGCAGAGAGCTGATGATCGATGTACCGTGTGAGGAGCGTCGTTTGGGGGGGTGGGGGGGGGGGCTTAATAGTGGTGTGTTTAGGAACATCACGTGTTTCTGGGCATTTCAAACTACTCCGTCATCAAATGAGACATTTAAGCTATAGAGAACAAAAACACTGATTTATTATCTCCATAGATGATTAATTTCTTTGTTGTTCTGTCTCTAAAATGTTAGAAAACATGAAGACAACATGAAGACAACATGAAGACAACATGAAGACAACATGAGGACAACATGAAGACAACATGAGGACA
>NW_023266185.1:0-2148 GCF_013103735.1 Etheostoma cragini
CCCCCCCCCCCCCCCCCTATCTGACGGCCTACAGTGTATTAGTATGTATGAGGTTGAAGGTCTTTGAAGCTTATTGTTATTATTTAGGCTGTAACAGTTAAACCAGGACAGACTCAACAGAGACAGACAGAGGACAACGAGCGTCTGTCTCTCATGTCAAGGACTGTTTTCTCTGCAGAGACACTGAGGGAAGCTCTGCTGGCGAGATTAGATGAGCAACGTTACTGCTAACTCATCTGAGAGGACAAAAACTGGAAAATGAAAACCATCACCAACCTACCAGACTCCATGTAAATAATCTCTACTTTTAGCGTGTATAGAGCAGCATATCTGCACCAGACTCCATTTAAATAATCACTACTTTTAGTGTGTATAGAGCAGCATATCTCCACCAGACTCCATTTAAATAATCACTACTTTTAGTGTGTATAGAGCAGCATATCTCCACCAGACTCCATTTAAATAATCACTACTTTTAGCATGTATAGAGCAGCATATCTCCACCAGACTCCATTTAAATAATCACTACTTTTAGCATGTATAGAGCAGCATATCTCCACCAGACTCCATGTAAATAATCACTACTTTTAGCATGTATAGAGCAGCATATCTCCACCAGACTCCATGTAAATAATCACTACTTTTAGCATGTATAGAGCAGCATATCTCCACATGTAAATGGGTGAATTAAGAGTTTTTTCCAACCAGACCAGAGTGGTGATTGGTGGAACAGTGGAAAGATGAACCAAGACGGCTTTTGGTATTTTTCTTTAGTTTCTGTCCACTTTGAATGAAGTGTGTTTTAAGATGATAAAAGTAGTGATTATTTACATGGAGTCTGGTGGAGATATGCTGCTCTATACACACTAAAAGTAGTGATTATTTACATGGAGTCTGGTGGGTTTGGTGGTGGTGATTTCTGTTTCATGTTGAACTAAAAGGATCTTACTCCTTAACTAAAATGCTCTATCTCTGTAGGGATCCATCCCATAATGTTGTCACACACTTAGAATAATAATCTGAGTCTGTCAGTGGTAACAACAGAACTTTTAGTGGACGCCTACTGATGCTGAACATCTGTCCTGTAGGGTCACATTACATGATATGGTCACTTGGAGACATGGAGACATGGAGTCATAGAGACACAGTAACACGGAGACATGGAGACACTCAGACATATAGTTCAGGGTGGACAAACTCAAAGCACAAAGACCAGAGTAGTATAAATTAAAATGAAGAGTCTCACCTCTCTGCTGAAACAGAGACATGGACTCATAGAGACATAGAGACAGAGAGACATGGAGTCCGGGGTGGACCAGAGGACTATCAGTTACAGAGTCTCATCTCTGTGCTGAGATAGAAACATGGACACATAGAGACATAGAGACATGGAGACATGGAGACACAGAGACATGGGGTCCAGGTTGGACCAGAAGACTAAAGAGTCTCACCTCTCTGCTGAGCCGCCGCCCGCTCCATCAGCACCACCAACACCACCAACTTCATCATCTTCATCATCTTCATCATCTTCAAAAGTAAAAAACGTGTCAAATAACCCGGTCCTATCCGGACTCAGAGGCTCCCAACCCGGGTAAAAGTGCTCCACGCTGAAAGTAAACCGCGTCTAAGTCATGTGAACCCAGTCCTAACCGGACCAAGACTGTAGAAACCGGATTAAAAGGGTCGGGGACCTGCAGGAAGGATCCAGAGGAATGCGTCGCTGCGGAGCCTCTCATTCATCCAGCTCAATGAGACTGAACCAACTGGTGGGGGGAGGGGGCTGAACCATCTGAGGGGGGGGGGTTAGAGCCTCAGGCGGCTCAATGGCTTTCGAAATGTTAATGAAAGCCCCCTTCCCCCCCACCCCTACCCCACCCCCAGGCCCTGACTGAGACAACAGTTTGAGCTGAATGAGCGGACAGAGTTAAAGGAGCAGCCCGCTGTTTTTACTGCTGTTTAACCCTTTACACACTCAAACTGCCCCTCTCTTCTTCCGGGGGCAATAAGTACTTTACTCAGGGGTTCAAGTTACCATTGACAGACTCAGGTTATTATTAAAGTGTGTGATGACATTATGGGATGGATCCCACAGAGATAGACCTTTTAGTTAAAGAGTAAGATCCTTTTAGTTTAACATGAAACAGAAAT
>NW_023266186.1:0-1218 GCF_013103735.1 Etheostoma cragini
ACTGAAAATGAAGAGTGATTTCAGACCTTTGCACTCCTCTGTCTGGGAATTGGTGCCCATATCTCTGCGGTCTGCATCAAACTGGGCGTCATGGAGAGGTGGCCTACAGATCTGCAAGTGCCTCAGTATAGCCTGCCTTTTTGTTGTTGTCTTGAGGCAGAAAGGGCAGTGGAAGTGACCAGTGCTTCCACTCCTACAGGTCTGGTGGCATTTTGTTATTAAGAAATCTACGAAGGGATAAAAGCATTACGTGCTTATATAAATAAAGCAACTTGTGTGTAAAATTACAAGTAAGCTTACTAAGTAGCAGTAGTTAAAAAACAAAAACTAATGATAATGGCATAGCACAAAGATGATGGAGGGAACTAACCTTCATGTTTTACAGCATTCTTTACATGCACTTCCATGTGCTGCAAAACTTTTGCCCTGTTGCGGGGCTTGTATATTGAGGTGGTGCAAAGAGGACAATGATATTCGTTGCAGCACACCGTGCATCGTGTCACCTGGGGTGTATTATGTTTTTTAAAGACACTGATATGTACCTTAAGGAAAATCACAGACAGGAACCATCAGAGTCTGCAACCATAAACTGTTCTAGCTAGGTAACGTTAGCTAATATTCGCTAACAACTGTGAAGCAATGCTGATACAGGTTTCATCAAATGTACGGTAACATCAGGGACGCAGCAATAACATTCAGAAATAAGCCAACTACATGTATGGCTAAAATTGTTACTTTAACATTTTTTAACGTTTTTGAATTGATTGCAACAAACTCGTCACGAACTTACCCGTGACTCCATCTTGAAAATAATTTGCGATTTCGTATTTTTGAACCTCTTAACTTGCCGTTGGACACGCCTCCGTATGAGACGAGACAGGCCGCAGCCATATACTCTTTGTTCAAACCGAGCATCAGTATGGGGAAGAAAGGTGATTTGAGTGACTTTGAACGTGGCATGATTGTTGGTGCCAGAAGGGCTGGTCTGAGTATTTCAGAAACTGCTAATCTACTGGGATTTTCACGCACAACCATCTCTAGGGTTTACAGAGAATGGTCCGTAAAAGAAAAAACATCCAGTGAGCGGCAGTTCTGTGGGCGGAAATGCCTTGTTGATGCCAGAGGTCAGAAGAGAATGGACAGACTGGTTCGAGCTGATAGAAGGGCGACAGTGACTCAAATAACCACCCGTTACAACCAAGGTGGGCAGAAGAGCAT
>NW_023266187.1:0-2341 GCF_013103735.1 Etheostoma cragini
AGTCTGTCCACCAGAGGACGCTCTACAACGTCCCTGTTAGTGATGGCGTTGCATAGTCTGTCCACCAGGGGACGCTCTGGTGGCACATGAATTAGTAAAACTATACAATGATTGTTCCTAACGTCTACCTGCAGGTGGCCTAATGGGACGACAGCAGTGCATTCTGGGTAGTTGGTGCAGTACACTTCTAAACTGGAGATTTCTCGTTTGCAGCAGTTGTCCTGGAAAACCTGCAGAGAGAGACCAGACCTCGTTAGAGCCTGGACCGCTGCAACCTTAATGGGTAACGGTGTGTGTCTCCCAACCTGGTCCCACCGTCCCCGTGTTTCTGTCTCTGAGAGACAACGGGACGGTCTGACGTTGGGTTCAGGATTAACCGTCAAGCTGTCTTCCGCCAAAATAAAAAAAATCAACGCTTTGTGTCGATGTTTTGAACTTGTTTTTAAGTTTTTGTCCCTTCTTTCAACACTTGGAATGAGGTTTCTTGATTATAAATTCCCAAAATAACTTGAAATGTGTGTCTGACCTCAGCTGGTGTGATCATGGCTCCGTCCACGGGACAGACCGGACCGGACGCTGAAGAGCTGTCCCTGAAACACAAAGCACACAGAGACCTTTACAGCGGTCTAGAGCCTGCTCTATCTGTAAATTATAGAGCGATCTAGACCTGCTCTATCTGTAAATTATAGAGTGGTCTAGACCTGCTCTATCTGTAAATTATAGAGCGGTCTAGACCTGCTCTATCTGTAAATTATAGAGAGGACTAGACCTGGTCTATCTGTAAATTATAGAGTGGTCTAGACCTGCTCTATCTGTAAATTATAGAGAGGTCTAGACCTGCTCTATCTGTAAATTATAGAGCGGTCTAGACCTGCTCTATCTGTAAATTATAGAGAGGTCTAGACCTGCTCTACCTGTAAATTATAGAGCGATCTAGACCTGCTCTACTTGTAAATTATAGAGAGGACTAGACCTGCTCTATCTGTAAAATATAGAGTGGTCTAGACCTGCTCTATCTGTAAATTATAGAGCGGTCTAGACCTGCTCTATCTGTAAATTATAGAGAGGACTAGACCTGGTCTATCTGTAAATTATAGAGTGGTCTAGACCTGCTCTATCTGTAAATTATAGAGAGGTCTAGACCTGCTCTATCTGTAAATTATAGAGCGGTCTAGACCTGCTCTATCTGTAAATTATAGAGAGGTCTAGACCTGCTCTATCTGTAAATTATAGAGCGGTCTAGACCTGCTCTATCTGTAAATTATAGAGAGGACTAGACCTGCTCTATCTGTAAATTATAGAGAGGTCTAGACCTGCTCTATCTGTAAATTATAGAGCGGTCTAGACCTGCTCTATCTGTAAATTATAGAGCGGTCTAGACCTGCTCTATCTGTAAATTATAGAGCGGTCTAGACCTGCTCTACTTGTAAATTATAGAGAGGACTAGACCTGCTCTATCTGTAAATTATAGAGCGGTCTAGACCTGCTCTATCTGTAAATTATAGAGCGGTCTAGACCTGCTCTATCTGTAAATTATAGAGTGGTCTAGACCTGCTCTATCTGTAAATTATAGAGCGGTCTAGACCTGCTCTATCTGTAAATTATAGAGAGGTCTAGACCTGCTCTATCTGTAAATTATAGAGCGGTCTAGACCTGCTCTATATGTAAATTATAGAGCGGTCTAGACCTGCTCTATCTGTAAATTATAGAGCAGTCTAGACCTGCTCTATCTGTAAATTATAGAGCAGTCTAGACCTCCTGATTAATACAGATTCTGGTCCTACATTAGCTTCTGGAGGCAGAGGAAGCAGTAGATGTGTCCGCAGGAGTTCTGTTGGGGGTTGAGGACGACTCCTCTGCAGACCGGACAGATGAACTCCTCCTTCAGCGGGGACACGAACTTCAGGGAGTGCTGGACGGGGGTCAGTTCCGACTCCCAGGACCGCAGACCGGACTCCTCAGATAGCAGACCCGACTCCTCCGACCCTCCCGGCTTTGTGTCAGCTGCTGCCATGAGTCTGCAGGAGGCCCTGAACACATCGCACAGGTGATTTACCCCACACTGTAAATAATGGCTGGGACGTCTCCAGGTATTACCTGTAGGTGTAACATCTCCAGGTATTACCTGTAGGTGTAACATCTCCAGGTATTACCTGTAGGTGTAACATCTCCAGGTATTACCTGTAGGTGTAACATCTCCAGGTATTACCTGTAGGTGTGACATCTCCAGGTAATACCTGTAGGTGTAACATCTCCAGTACAGGTCATATACACTCACCGGCCACTTTATTAGGTACACCTGTCCAACTGCTCGTTAACACTTAATTTCTAAGCAGCCAAT
>NW_023266188.1:0-5962 GCF_013103735.1 Etheostoma cragini
GCAGCATATCTCCACCAGACTCCATGTAAATAATCACTACTTTTAGCGTGTATAGAGCAGCATATCTCCACCAGACCACACACACACAGAGACTGACCAGCCTCAGCATCCAGACGCGCCCCCTGCAGGCGGCGAAGCAGCCAAACAGCCCGAACAGCACGATGGCGCCGCCGGTGGCGCTGAGGACGTACGGAGCGTTTGATTGGCCGCTGGAGATCAGCAGCGCGTACGGACCCAACATGAAGCTCCACCACAACCCCACCGACAGCAGCACCACACCTGTCACCTGGGGGGGAGGGGGGAGGGTCAGACTGGCAACCAATCAATAGACAACAGTAAGGCGAGGGGTGTGTGTGTGTGTGTCTCTCTGTGTGTGTGTGTCTCACTATGTGTGTAGGTGTGTCTGTGTGTGTGTGTCTGTGTCTGTGTGTGTGTGTGTCTCACTGTGGGTAGGTGTGTCTGTGTGTGTGTGTGTGTGTCTCTGTGTGAGTATGTGTGTGTATGTGTGTCTCTTTGTGTGTATGTATGTCTGTGTGTGTATGTGTGTCTCTGTGTGTGTGTGTCTCTGTGTGTGCGTGTGTCTGTGTGTGTGTGTGTGTGTCTCTGTGTATGTGTGTGTGCGTGTGTCTGTGTGTGTGTATGTGTGTCTCTGTGTGTGTGTGTGTGTGTGTCTGTGTGTCTCTGTGTGTGTATGTATGTCTCTGTGTGTGTGTGTGTGTGTGTGTGTGTGTATGTGTGTGTGTGTATGTCTCTGTGTGTGTGTGTATGTCTCTGTGTGTGTGTGTGTGTGTGTGTGTGTGTGTGTATGTGTGTGTGTGTGTGTGTTGACTCAGCATCTCTGTAATTAGCTCTAACAGTGAAGTGACAAACTGACGAAAAGACGTGAAATATCGTCTCCTCCGTCAGTATATTATAATTATATAATATATTATTATATAATACATTTTATATTATTATAATATATAATAATAAGACATTATACATTCTAATATTCTATGTAAAGCGTGTTTCGGACCCAGAAGACGAGGCAGTAGAGCAGCAGCAGCGTCTTCAGACAGAAGATCACCGGCTTGGTTTCCATCCTCCGCGGAGCCATGATGCACCTGACACGCTCCTTCAAAATAAGACACGGCTCCTACAAAATAAAATACAATCAGCACACAAACAGTGCTCCAACTCCACAAAAATGACACAATAATGGCATGAATATGCCCCAAATGTTGCTTGAAAATGTTGCAAAAAACTCTGTTAATATGAGAAAAAAGTAAAATACATGAATTAAATAAAATTCACGATAGAAATTGTGCCAATGTGACACAAAAATGGCACAAAAACAACACAAGAATGGCATGAAAATGCCCCAAATGTTGCAGAATAATTGTTCAAATATTAACCAAAAAAGCCCAAAAATTGGGCCAAAAAAGTTTGAAATAAACTGCAAAAATAAAACACAACAATTCACAAAAATTGACCGAATGTTGCAAAAAACTGGATTATGGGACAAAAATAAAATACTTAAATCGCACAAAAGTTACAAGAATAAAAGTGCTAAAAATAGCCCAAATGTTGTAAAAACGTAAAAGAAAAAATGGACAAAATAAAACCCAAAATAACGTAAAAATGGCCAAGCAATGGCAGGAACATGTCCAAATAATAACGCAGACATTACACCTTTACATGTGTTAAGTAGCCTAAAACAGGACCAAATATCAGGAAGAAATGTAGCACAATGGGACAATAATGTCACACACAAAAATACACACAAATACACAATGCCCCAAAAAATAGGACAAAATCTCAGGAAAATTAGACAAAAAATGTCATGAACATTCTACAAAAAAAAGTGTATTTATAAGTGATAACAATTTCACAACAAATACACTAAAATACACAATGAATGCCCAAAACAGAGAAAGAGTTTCATGAAAATAAGATCAATAATGTATATGCATATTTGGGACAATAATGTCACACAAAATCCATAAAAAATACACAATTAATGCCCCAAAAAACAGGACAAAATCTCATGAAAGTTAGACAAAATATGTGATGAACATTTTACAAAAAAAAAATATTTTTGTGACAATAATATCACAAAAAATACACTAAAATACACAATTTACGCCCAAAACAGAGGAAAAATGTGATGAAAATGAGACGCTAAATGTCTTGAGCTGCCCACAAACAACGTCCCTGAGTCTGGATAAATGAGAGGGACCAGGTCTTACCGGGGTCCTGGGCCGCTCGTCCTCCACCGGTTAATCTCAGATCCCTGGTGGAGTACCTGGTGGAGTACCTCGTGGTGTATCTGGTGGAGTACCTGGTGGAGTACCCGGTGGAGTACCCGGTGGAGTACCTGGTGGAGTACCTCGTGGAGTATCTGGTGGAGTATCTGGTAGAGTACCTGGTAGAGAATCTGGTAGAGTACCTCGTGGTGTATCTGGTGGAGTATCTGGTAGAGTACCTGGTAGAGAATCTGGTAGAGTACCTCGTGGTGTATCTGGTGGAGTACCTGGTGGAGTACCTGGTGGAGTACCTGGTGGAGTACCTCGTGGAGTACCTCGTGGTGTATCTGGTGGAGTACTCGGTGGAGTACCTCGTGGTGTATCTGGTGGAGTACCTGGTGGAGTACCTGGTGGTGTATCTGGTAGAGTACCTCGTGGAGTATCTGGTGGAGTACTCGGTGGAGTACCTCGTGGTGTATCTGGTGGAGTACCTGGTGGAGTACCTGGTGGTGTATCTGGTAGAGTACCTCGTGGTGTATCTGGTGGAGTACCCGGTGGAGTACCTGGTGGAGTACCTGGTGGAGTACCTGGTAGAGTACCTCGTGGAGTATCTGGTGGAGTACTCGGTGGAGTACCTCGTGGTGTATCTGGTGGAGTACTCGGTGGAGTACCTCGTGGTGTATCTGGTGGAGTACTCGGTGGAGTACCTCGTGGTGTATCTGGTGGAGTACCTCGTGGAGTATCTGGTGGAGTACTCGGTGGAGTACCTCGTGGAGTATCTGGTAGAGTACCTCGTGGAGTATCTGGTGGAGTACTCGGTGGAGTACCTCGTGGTGTATCTGGTGGAGTACCCGGTGTCCTGGTCCAGGGAGAACCGCGTCCTCCGGGGTGTCTGGTGAAGACGTGCAGGACGCCGAGACCTCCCCGGTCTCAAGTACGCCCCGGTCATACTTCACACTCTCGAGACACAATTAACACCCAGGTGATCGCCGTGGAGACTGACCCCGTAACCCCCGGCAACAGCCTTTACTCCACTCTGACTCCCCCGTGGCGTCTTCCCGTCAAAATCGTGACAATCGACACTTCAGTTGACGCTTTTTATAACTTTGTCTTACGTTTTTGTCCCTTTCTTCAACACTTTTGTCATTTTTTCAATTTTTTTTGTCTTTCTTTCAAAACTTTTGTCATTTTTTCAACAATTGTGTCCCTTTTTCAAAAATGTTTTCTCTTTTTTCAACACTTTTGTCCTTTTTTTCCAAAAATTTTGTCATTTTTTCAACACTTTTGTCCTTTTTTTCAACACTTTTGTCAAATTTTCAACACTTTTGTCAATTTTTTCAAAACATTTGTCATTTTTTCAAAATTTTTGTCTCTTTTTCAACACTACGTAACACTAACTTATTAACTTTAGTTTTACAGTTATTTTGGGAACTTATGCTCAATAAACCTCATTTATAGGAAATTATCCCTAATGTTTGAGTTAGAAAAGCAGAAATTAGGAATTATTGAGACTAAAATTAAAGGAATGGATGTTGATGATAATCACAGACTGGAATATGTCAACTTTTACTCAATACTATTTCAAAAACACTTCCATTTGGTTTACAATGCTATAAAATTGAATAAGACCCAAAATGAATGAAAGTAGAGATTTGTACTTGGCAAAGAGCGTTGGGTGGAATCAATCATGTCACCAACATTCCGTCCGTGGAACACGGAACCTTCTAGACCAATCACAGAAGAGCTCCAACAGTCTGCTGATGACATCCCTTTACTGGGATTAGCCTTTAAAAGCAGGACAACACACCATGGATGGATATTAGGATGTCCAAAATCTAGTCTCACATCACGATATCTCTATATTACCAATATATTACCGACATATCACCGATATATTAGCAATATATTACCGACATATTACCGATATATTACTGACATATTACCGACATATTACCGACATATTACTGACATATTAGCGATATATTACCGATATATTACCGATATATTACCCAGATCTAATCACCATACACATCATTTTATCCTCTATCAGTTCTTATAATCCGGGTACAATGTTGATCTTCATGTAAAGTGTGTGTCACAGATCAGTGTCAGAGTGTGTGACTTTGACTGTGTGTGTGTGTGTGTGTGTGTGTGTGTGTGTGTGTGTGTGTGTGTGTCTGTGTGTGTTTGTAGCTGAGTGTCAGGTGTTGTCCACCGCCGGTCGCTCCGCCCCCCCAGGCCCCCCGCCCCCCCCGGCCCCCCCCCGGTGGCTCAGCAGGTGTCTGTTCAGGTGGGTTTTGCGGGTGTAGCTCTTGGGACAGACGCCACAGCCGTAGGGACGGACGTCGCTGTGAGACAACAGGTGTTTCTTCAGATCGAACTTCCTCCTCAGACACTTACCGCACTCAGGACACGAGAAGGGCTTCTCTCCTAGGAGACACACAGGGACACACAGGGACGGACACAAGGGGACACACACAGGGACACACGGAGACACACACAGGGATACACAAAGACACACAGGGACACACAGAGACACATGGGGACACACAGGGACGGACACAAGGGGGGACACAAGGGGACACACAGGGACGGACACAAGGGGACACACACAAGGGGACACACACAGGGACACACGAAGACACACAGGGACACACGGAGACACACAGGGACACACACGGGGACACACAGGGACACACAGAGACACACAGGGACACACAGAGACACAGGGACACACGGAGACACACAGGGACACACACAGAGACACAGGGACACACACAGGGACACAGGGACACACGGAGTCACACAGGAAAACACACAGGGAAACACAGAGACACACACAGGGACACACGGAGACACACACAGGGACACACGGAGACACACACAGGGACACACGGAGACAAACAGGGACAGACACACAGGGACAGACAAAAGGGGACACACGGAGACACACAGAGAAACAAAGGGACGAACACACACACACACACACACACACACACACACACACACACACACACACACAGAGAGAGAGAGTCATTTTCATGTATAACGGGTTTAGGAGGTTTTTCCCAACAAAGACCAACTTATAACCAACAACACGCCGCTCTGAGCTGCAGAAACATCGGTCTGCCATGGAAACGGCGCCCGGCGGCCATCTTACCGGTGTGGATGCGGCGGTGCTCGGTGAGGTGGCAGGAGATGGAGAACGCCTTCCCGCACTCCTGGCACACGTAGGGCCGCTCCCCGGTGTGAGTCCTCATGTGTTTCTGCAGGTCCCCCCCCGACGGCCAGCCCTTCCCGCAGACCGTGCACACGTACGGGCGCTCCCCTGTGTGCCGGCGCACGTGCACGTTGAGCCCGGCGAGCGCGGTGAAGTCCTTGGGGCAGTAGGGGCAGCGGTAGGGCCGCTCGCCGCTGTGCGTGCGCAGGTGGCCCTCCAGCCCGTCGCGAGTCTTGAAGCGTTTGCCACACTGCGGGCACAGGAAGCGGCTCTCGGCGCCGTGGCTGGCCCGGTGCGACTGGAGGCCGGTCAGGGACCCGTACGTCTTGCTGCACAGGTCGCACTGGTACGAGCGGAAAGTGTGGGTGCGCTGGTGGATCCGGAGCTGCGTCACTCCTGCAGAGAAAAACAACAAAGAAGATTAATGAGGTGCTTTTCCAAACCATCACCAAACCCACCAGACTCCATGTAAATAATCACTACTTTTAGTGTGTATAGAGCAGCATATCTCCACCAG
>NW_023266189.1:0-1987 GCF_013103735.1 Etheostoma cragini
CTGCACACGCTGCTTACCTTCTCTCCTCTTCTTTCCTCCCTTGCAGTACGTACTTCCTTTGTTCCGTCATCATCATCATCATCATCATCTTCAGATTGGTTTCTCACAGCTATTCTCAGATAAATATATCCCATAATGCACCTGTTGATAAACAGATAATTATCCCATAATGCACCTGGTGATAAACAGATAAATATCCCATAATGCACCTGTTGATAACCAGATATTACTCAGAGAACAGCGAGGCTTCATTGAGGAGAGTTGGATGTTTCTCCTCTGAAGCAGAAGTAAACAGCGTTAGCGTTAGCCCGAAGCGTGAAGCGTTAGCGTTAATGTTAGCGTGTGACAGGCGGCGGTCTGGTAAAGGTCATGTAAAGGTCGATGTGGCGGACGCTGCAGGTTTCTCTCTCTGCTGTGACCTTTGACCTTTCAGTGATGACACGACCACGACATCCTCCTCCGTCTGAGTCACACCTCCGTCTGGATTTCACTTCAAAAACACTGAAAACCCCCGAGAAACTCTGCAAAGAGACAACAATGTCCCAAAAATGTGGATATCTGTTGATATTTGTTATCTGTTGATATTTGTTGGTCAGCTGACCTTTAAACTCACAGGTCTTTAGTTTCTGCTATCAGACCAGGAGAGGAGGGTGTGTGTGTGTGTGTGTGTTTGTGTATAACTATGTGTGTGTATAACTGTCTGTCTGTGTGTATCTCTGTGTGTGTGTGTGTGTGTGTGAGTGAGTGAGTGTTTCTTTCAACGTTTTCTGTTGACATTTTTATATTTATTTCCCATTTGTTGTGCCTTGTTAGCTTTTATTCTGAAATGCGGAGACGGAGGCGGGGCGTCCTGCTGTCCCGGTAATCCCATTTAGACAGTTAAAGAATCCGCTTCAGTCAGCAGGTGAGGCAGCGCGTGCGGATCAGGTTCCCTGCTGAGATGGCCGGACGGGACCGAGTCGTTCACCTGCTCACACAGCTCGCGAGCGCGGCGTAAGTTTCAACCACGTTCACTTAAACTGTGATGTAACGTCATCTTAACGTCGGAGAAAACACACGTTAAAAAACCGCTAAACCTCTAATTGTGTTTTCCTTTGAAGAGAAGGTGACGCCAAACTCTGTTAAAAAATCATCCATTTTAGAACGTTTTCATGTAGACTTCCGGTTCTGCGGTTCGGATAATTCAGATGAATATATATAATAAATCAGTAGAAAGCCCTTTCAAATTCGGCATATATGCAACACACTGGGATGCTTTATTTTACCCTGAAACAGGGTTTTACACACTCTTTATTTACAGTGTACTGTCTGGTTATGGTCAATTCATTTGCTTGTTTTTCTATGTGAAGAAGAGATGGCGTCGCCATTCATAAATCTGCCATTTTAAAACCTTCTCACGGTAACGTGCATGTTCTGCGGGTCAGAGTTCAGATGAATATAGATATTAAAAATCAGGAGAAGGTCTCTGACAATTCGGCACACATCTCTCGGAAGCTTTATTTTACTTATAAACTGGCTAATAAATACACACTGTGTGTGTGCGTGTGCGTGTGCGTGTGCGTGTGTGTGTGTGTGTACAGGTGCAGATGTCCCGCTCACTCCAACACCTTCCACCAAGGTACTGGTTTCCTTCAGTTTATGGGGGGTTGGGGGTCTGGGGGGTCGGGGGTCTGAGAGAGAGGCATGATTATTCTGTTAGAGATCCCTGGAGATGAAATCATAATCACCATTAACAGCAAAGTCCTGAGATCAATGATGGGATCAGGAATATATAATATTAATATATAATAATAATAATAATAATGATATATAATAATAATGATATATAATAATAATAATAATATAATAGTATCTGTTCTCCTGAAGGTGTTGGAGCTGCATCCTGCTCCAACAGGAAGACCGACTACGCCTTCGAGGTAACACACACACACACACACACACACACACACACACACACACACACACACACACACACACACACACACAC
>NW_023266190.1:0-144 GCF_013103735.1 Etheostoma cragini
AATCATGAAAAGTCATAGTATAGCACATCGAATAAAGTCATAAAAAGTCATAGTATAGTACATCGAAAAAAGTCATAATAACTCATAGTATAGTACATCGAAAAAAGTCATAAAATGTCATAGTATCGTACATCGAAAAAAGCC
>NW_023266190.1:154-335 GCF_013103735.1 Etheostoma cragini
ATAGTATAGTACATCGAAAAAAGTCATAAAAAGTCATAGTATAGTCCATCGAAAAAAGGCATACTATAATACATAAAAAAAATCATGAAAAGTCATAGAAAAGTACATCGAATAAAGTCATAAAAAGTCATAGTATAGTATGTCGATAAAAGTCATAAAAAGTCATAGCATAGTACATCGA
>NW_023266190.1:345-588 GCF_013103735.1 Etheostoma cragini
GAAAAGTCGTACAATAGTACATCAAAGAAAGTCAGTGTATAGCACATCGGAAAAAGTCATAAAAAATTATAGTATAGAATATCGATAAAAGTCATAAAAAGTCCTAGTATAGTACATAGAAAAAAGTCATAAAACGTCATAGTATAGTACATCGAAAAAAGCCATATAAAGTCATAGTATAGCACATCGAAAAAAGTCATAAAACGTCATAGTATAGTACAACGAAAAAAATCATAAAAAGTC
>NW_023266190.1:637-807 GCF_013103735.1 Etheostoma cragini
GTATAGTACATCATAAAAAGTCATAGCATAGTACACAGAAAAAAGTCATAAAACGTCATAGTATAGTACATCGAGAAAAGTCATAAAACGTAATAGTATAGTACATGGAAATAAGTCATAAAACGTCATAGAATAGTACATCGAAAAAAAGTCATAAAAAGTCATAGCAT
>NW_023266190.1:819-1001 GCF_013103735.1 Etheostoma cragini
TAGCATAGTACATTGAAATAAGTCATAAAAAGTCATAGTAAAGCACATCGAAAAAAATCATAAAACGTCATAGTATAGCACATCGAATAAAGTCATAAAAAGTCATAGTATAGTACATGGAAATAAGTCATAAAACGTCATAGAATAGTACATCGAAAAAAAGTCATAAAAAGTCATAGCAT
>NW_023266190.1:1101-1628 GCF_013103735.1 Etheostoma cragini
TAAAGTCATAAAAAGTCATAGTATAGTACATCGAAAAAAGTCAAATAAAGTCATAGTATAGTACATCGAAAAAGTCATTAAAAGTCATAGAATAGACATAGAAAAAAGTCATAAAACGTCATAGTGTAGTACATCGAGAAAAGTCATAAAACATCATAGTATAGTACATCGAAATAAGTCATAAAACGTCATATTATAGCTATAGTACATCGAGAAAATTCATAAAACGTCACAGTAGAGTACATCGAAAAAAGTAATAAAACGTCATAGTATAGTACAACGAAAAAAATCATAAAACTTCATAGTATTGTACATCAAAATAAGTCATAAAACGTCATAGTATAGTACATCGAAAAAAAGTCATAAAAGTCATAGTATAGTACATTGAAAAAAGCCATATAAAGTCATAGTATAGTACATCGAAAAAAGTCATAAAAAGTCATAGTATAGTACATTGAAAAAGGTCATAAAAAGTCATAGTATAGCACATCGAAAAAAGTCATAAAACGTCATAGTATAGTACATCG
>NW_023266190.1:1638-1914 GCF_013103735.1 Etheostoma cragini
TAAAAAGTCATAGTATAGTACATCGAAAAAAGTCAAATAAAGTCATAGTATAGTACATCGAAAAGTCATAAAAAGTCATAGTATAGACATAGAAAAAAGTCATAAAACGTCATAGTATAGTACATCAAGAAAAGTCATAAAACGTCATAGTATAGTACATCGAAATGCGTCATAAAACGTCATAGTATAGTACATCGAGAAAATTCATAAAACGTCATAGTATAGTACATCGAAAAAAGGCATAAAACGTCATAGTATAGTACAACGAAAAAAATC
>NW_023266190.1:1924-2213 GCF_013103735.1 Etheostoma cragini
ATAGTATAGTACATCATAAAAAGTCATAGCATAGTAAATAGAAAAAAGTCATAAAACGTCATAGTATAGTACATCGAGAAAAGTCATAAAACGTCATAGTATTGTACATCGAAATAAGTCATAAAACGTCATAGTATAGTACATCGAAAAAAGTCATAAAAGTCATATATAGTACATCGAAAAAGGTCATAAAAATTCATAGTGTAGCACATCGAAAAAAGTCATAAAAAGTCATAGTATAGTACATTGAAAAAGGTCATAAAAAGTCATAGTATAGTACATTGAAAAA
>NW_023266190.1:2223-3329 GCF_013103735.1 Etheostoma cragini
AGTCATAGTATAGCACATCGAAAAAAGTCATAAAAGGTCATAGTATAGTATGTCGATAAAAGTCAAAGTAATGTATGTCTAAAAATGTAAAAAAAAAGTCATATCGTAGTACATGGAAAAACGTCATAGTATTAACTGCTTGTATAACACAGTGTAGTACGACGAGGATGGGATTTAAACCCACACGTGCAGAGCACAATAGATTAGCAGTCCATAGCCTTAACTTCTCGGCCACCTCGTCTTCTATACATACAGTGCACCTCTTTTTCACTTTTTTGACATAGTATAGTAAAAGTGTTTTAAAAAAAAGTCTATAATCATTTTTTTCAACATATTGTACTATGACTTTTTTATAATTTTTTTGACATATGTACATATGTACATATGTAACATACTATAGTATAGTATTTTTTATCATATACCGTTTTATATATACCACACCTTTTTAGAATCACTTTTTTGATATACTGTACTATGACTTTTTCAATACTACACTATGGCTCTACAATGGATTTTTTAATCTTTTTTTTTGTATACTGTACTATGACTTTTTTTGAAAAAAAGTCATGAAAAGTCATAGTATAGTACATCAAAAAATTCATAAAAAGTCATAAAAAGCATTGTATAGTACATCGACAAAATCATAAAAATTCATTATATAGTACAATGAAAAAAGTCATAAAAAGTCGTACTATAGTACATCAAAGAAAGTCAGTGTATGGCATATCAGAAAAAGTCATAAAAATCTTTTTTTTTGTATACTGTGCTATGACTTTTTTTCCACAAAAAGTCA
Source organism: Etheostoma cragini (assembly GCF_013103735.1). Lineage (NCBI taxonomy): Eukaryota > Metazoa > Chordata > Actinopteri > Perciformes > Percidae > Etheostoma > Etheostoma cragini. The sequence goes on from NW_023266190.1 coordinate 3,017, forward strand.
TGAAAAGTCATAGTATAGTTCATCAAAAAATTCATAAAAAGTCATAAGAGTCATAGTATAGTACATCGACAAAATCATAAAAATTTATTATATAGTACAATGAAAAATGTCATAAAAAGTCATAGCATAGTACATCATAAAAAATTCATGAAAAGTCGTACTATAGTACATCAAAGAAGTCAGAGTATAGCATATCGGAAAAAGTCATAACAAATTATAGTATAGTATGCTGATAAAAGTCATAAAAAGTCATAGTATAGTACATAGAAAAAAGTCATAAAACGTCATAGTATAGTACATTGAGAAAAGTCAT
>NW_023266191.1:0-2963 GCF_013103735.1 Etheostoma cragini
CCCACCTTCGTTTCTTGTCATTAAGTCATTAAGAACAGCTTCTTATTGACTTCTTCCTCTCATGTTTCTATTTCAACCTGTGCATGCATTACCCAGAATACCCCACTCCACAAGCACTACAAGCCCCAGAATACCCCTCACCACAAGCACTACAAGCCCCAGAATACCCCTCTCCACAAGCACTACAAACAGTAAACTGAGTTCAAAGATAGAGAGTGAGAAAGGGATGAGACCCGAGATGAGGGAAAGGAAGAAGAGAGGAACGCCGGAGGAAGATGAAGAGCTTAAAGAGAGGAAGAGAAGAGATGAAAGACTTCAGTGAGGGAACGCATGAGGAAAGATGGAGTGAAGGAATGTGAGGAGGAGGGAGGGAAAGAACTCGAGATAAACAGCCAAGGTCAAGACTGACTCTCTCTCTCTCTCTCTCTCTCTCTCTCAGCTGATTAAAGTGTGGATGACTTTCTGGATGAAAGGATGAGTTGTTGTTGTGTAGAAGTCTCTGTCAGAAAATGTCAGACGATGGTGGAAAATGTGGATCAGTGTTTCCCAAAAAGAACCCGAAGATATTCTGTCAGACGGGAAACTAGAAAATATTCACATTTACATTATTATTATATTCACATTCAACAAGACAAGGGACAGTTCATACAAAAACTGCAGATTAAAGGTTGAAAAGTGACAACAAATGTTGAGAAAACGTCAACAAAAGCTAAAAAAAACAGTTTTTCTGGGAGAAATTCAATGTTTTTGTTGAATTTGTAGGTTTTATTTTTAAAAGTTTTTCGTACGTTTTCTTTGAAAAAAATGGCTCGAAAACTTAGAAAAAGAAACTACAAAAATGTTGGAAAAATGTCAACAAAAGCTAGAAAAAAAGTCTTCTTTTTAAGGTCTTTTTCTGGGAGAAATTCAATGTTTTTGTTGAATTTGGAGGTTTTTCAGTATTTTTCTTTTAAAAAAAAAAAACGCCTCGAAAACTTAGAAATAAACTACAAGAAGAGTCTTCAAAAACTTTGAAAAAAGCAACAAAAAATTTGGAAAAACAACGAAAGCTAGAAAAACTTATTTTTCTGGGAGAAATTCAATGTTTTTGTTGCCGTTGGAGGTTTTATTTTTTTAAGATTTGCATTCTTTTTCTTTTTTTTAAATGCCTCAAAAACTTAGAAAAAAACTACAACAAAAGTCTTCGAAAACTTGGAAAAAGCAACAATTCTTTTGAAAAAACATCAAGAAAAGCTAAAAAAACGTCTTCTTTTTAAATGTCTTTCTGGGAGAAATTCAATGTTTTTGTTGCTGTTGGAGGTTTTATTTTTTAAAGTTTTTCATACTTTAAAAAAAAAAAAAAAAAAAAAAACTACAAATAGAAAAGTCTTCTTGAATGTTGAAAAAGTCTTTTTCAATGTTTATTTTCCTAAAATAATGTTTTCATACGGATACTGCAGATTAAACGTTGAAAAGTTGTAACAAATGTGGAGAAAACGTCAACAAAAGCTAGAAAAACAACTGGAAAAAAATTGACAATTTGTTTTTATTTTTTAAATGTTTTCTGGAGGAAAATTCAACATTTTTGTTGAATATGGAGGTTTTTTTTTTTAAAGTTTTTCATTATTTAAAAAAACAAACAAAATGCCTCAAACTTTGAAAAAACTACAAGAAGAGTCTTTAAAAACTTTGAAAAAAGCAACAAAATTTTTGAAAAAACATCAAGAAAAGCTAAAAAAAACGTCTTCTTTTTAAATGTCTTTTTCTGGGAGATTACTGCAGATTAAACGTTGAAAAGTGGTAACAAATGTGGAGAAAACGTCAACAAAAGCTGGAAAAACATCCGACAAAAAATTGACAAAAACATTATTTTTTAATTGACTTTTTCTGGAGGAAAATTCAACGTTTTTGTGGAATTTTGAGGTTTTATTTTTTTTTTTAAGTTTTTCATTATTTTTCTTTTTTTTTAAATGCCTTGAAAACTCAGAAAAAAACTACAACAAGAGTCTTCAAAAACTTTGAAAAAAGCAACAAAATTTTACAACAAAAAAAAATTAAAAATTTATGACATTTTCTGGGAGAAATTCAATGTTTTTGTTGCCGTTGGAGGTATTATTTCTAAAAGTCTTTCATACTTTTTCTTCAAAAAAATGACAGAAAAACTACAAAAAGAAAAGTCGTTTTCAATGTTTTTTTCCTAAAATAGTGTTTTCATACAGATACTGCAGATTAAACGTTGAAAAGTGACAAAAATGGTGAGAAAACGTCAACAAAAGCTAAAAAACATCTGGAAAGTAAATTACAAAAATGTTGTATTTTACATGTCTTATTCTGGAGTAAAATTCAACATTTTTGTTGAGTTTGTAAGTTTTATTTTTTAAAGTTTTTCATTGTTTTTCTTTTTTTTTTAAATGCCTCGAAAACTGTGAAAAAAACTACAACAAGAGTCTTCAAAAACTTTGAAATAAGCAACAAAAATGTTGAGATGTTTTTTTTATATACTGTATGTATACAGTATATATTTTATTTTAATGTTTTACATGTTCACTTTAACTACTACTACTAGTTTTGAAAATACAACAAGTTTATATATTTATATATATATATATATATACACATATATATATATATATAAGACGTATATTCTCATGTTGCCTGGTGTTTCTCTCTCAGAAACATTAGATTTTTAATATTTACTGTCCCAGAGAAGGACTAATAATGTAATAGTTGCAGTTGCTGTGTAAATAATTAAAGACCCATCGTGTCAAACAGAAGCAGATCAGCTCGTTAGATGATTAACGAGCTGATCTCTATATTTATATTCTGCTTTTACATCAGAAAGAATCAATAAAACATGTGAGGAGGAACGTATTCATATTTCTGATTAACTAAAGCTCTGGGAGCAAAGACCAAGGGAACAATTAGACCACACACACACACACACACACACACACACACACACACACACACACCTCGCCTGCACA
>NW_023266192.1:0-1144 GCF_013103735.1 Etheostoma cragini
AAGGAGATATGTGTTTCACAGCTACTGTTAAGAAACCAATGTAAAACTGTTGAAATGACAGAAACAAGGTTAAAACATAAAAAAAAGATCAGAAGAGGCCAAATTACACGTTTCCAGCATGTAGAAGTGTGTTTAAAAGCTTCTGTTAAGAAACTAATGCAAACATGTTGAAATGACAGAAACAAGGTTAAAACATCACAGAAACATCAGAAGAGGCCGAATTACACGTTTCCAGCATGGAGATATTTGTTTCACAGCTACTGTTAAGAAAATAATGTAAAACTGTTGAAATGACAGAAACAAGGTGAAAACATCACAAAAAGATCATAAGAGGCCGAATTACACGTTTCCAGCATGGAGATATGTGATACACAGCTAATGTTAAGAAACCAATGTTAAACTGTTGAAATGACAGAAACAAAGTTAAAACATCACAAAAAGCTCAGAAGAGGCCTAATTACACGTTTCCAGCATGGAGATATGTGTTTCACAGCTACTGTTAAGAAACCAATGTAAAACTGTTGAAATGACAGAAACAAGGTTAAAACATCACAAAAAGCTCAGAAGAGGCCGAATTACACGTTTCCAGCATGGAGATATGTGTTTCACAGCTACTGTTAAGAAACCAATGTAAAACTGTTGAAATGACAGAAACAAGGTTAAAACATCACAGAAACATCAGAAGAGGCCGAATTACACGTTTCCATCATGGAGATATGTGTTTCACAGCTACTGTTAAAAAAACATTGTAAAACTGTTGAAATGACAGAAACAAGGTTAAAACATCACAAAAAGCTCAGAAGAGGCCAAATTACACGTTTCCAGCATGGAGATATGTGTTTCCCAGCTACTGTTAAGAAACCAATGTAAAACTGTTGAAATGACAGAAACAAGGTTAAAACATCACAAAAAGCTCAGAAGAGGCCGAAACGCACGTTTCCAGCATGTAGAAGTGTGTTTAACAGCTTCTGTTAAGAAACTATTGCAAACATGTTGAAATGACAGAAACAAGGTTAAAAAAACACAGAAACATCAGAAGAGGCCAAATTACACGTTTTCAGCATGGACAACACGTTCTCATTCCCGGTGCGTCAAAAACTGCCGCTTGGTCAGTGGCCCTATGCTTCAAGAAGTGACGCTCTAG
>NW_023266193.1:0-1227 GCF_013103735.1 Etheostoma cragini
CACACACACACACACACAGACACACACGTACACACACAGAGACACACACACACACACAGAGAGACAAACACATACAGACACACACACAGAGACACAAACACACACACACGTACACACACAGAGACACAGAGACACAAACACACACACACACACACACACACATATAATATTAGAACATATGGTTTTATAAAAGGCCACAGAACAACTCATTAGAAATATGCATGTATGCATATATATGTGTGTGTGTGTGTGTGTGTGTGTGTGTTTGCATGTGTGTGCGTGTGCGTGTGTGTGTTAGATACCCTCTGGAGGATTGTAAGCCCACTGGTTGTTGGCTGCCAGCTGAGTCTTCAGACTGAACAGGTGAGCTTCAATCGCCCCCCGCTCCTAAAAACAGACGAGAGAGATACAAATGAAACATAAAATATACATCCTACATCCTACCTCATGACATCATTCTACCTCCTGACATCATCCTACCTCATGACGTCATTCTACCTCATGACGTCATTCTACGTCATGACGTCATCCTACCTCATGACGTCATCCTACTTCATAACATCATCCTGCATCCTACCATCCTACCCCCTAACCCTACGTCATGATGTCATCCTACCTCACAACGTCATCCTACGTCATGACGTCATCCTACCTCACAACATCATCCTACCTCATGACATCATCCTACCTCATGACATCATCCTACATCCTACCCTCTAACCCTACGTCATGACGTCATCCTACCTGATATTTGGGAGGTTTCTCCACAGTTCTGTAGGTCTTGAACGCCGTCATCAGCTTCTGCGTCTCCTTCACAGAGTTCGGGAAACTCCGGTCGTTCAGCTGCAAAACCTTCAGTCAGACGACACATCACAATCAATACGTGTGTGTGTGTGTGTGTGTGTGTGTGTGTGTGTGTGTGTGTGTGTGCAATCAATGCATGCAGTCCTCCAGAGTACCCCTAGGGGGACACGCACCCCCATTTGAGAAACAATGCCCTTACCTTGGTTTTGATCCAGCGAAGCAGATCTGAGACCAGCCGCTCGTACTGGACCTTCATGTCGTCCAGGTCCATCAGGATCCCGACAATCTGAGGACGCAGAACACCTGTTGGATACTGAGGCACCCGGCACACGCACACCTAAAGCATACTACACCTGGATCACACCTGGATCACACCTACAGCGTACTACACCTGGATCACACCTGGATCACACCTACAGCGTA
>NW_023266194.1:0-6063 GCF_013103735.1 Etheostoma cragini
TTTTGATATTTATTGTCCCTCAACAGGCCACAACTGGGCAAAATTAAATAATGCTTGTTAATCACTATAGCAAAAACAGATATATATAAAGTCTTTGTAGTGCAGATAACATAAGTGTTGAGTGATAATTAGGCATTGCTGGGATGTGGACCCAGGATCTCCTGTTTACAAGACAGGCGCTTTAACCACTAAGCTACAGCACCTCCTACAAGTATGGCTTTCATACAAGAATATATTGAGCTAGTGACCAGGGTTCCCACCCTCCATCTATCTTTGCTGAGCAGCTCCAGCACGGGACCCCAAACTTTCCTTTTCCGAGCGACTTGGGGATTGTGAGGCGTTCCCAAGCTAGGTTGGAGATATAGTCCCTCCACTTAGTCCGGGGTCTTCCCCGAAACCTCCTCCCAGCTGGACGTTCCTGGACCACCTCCCTAGGGAGGCCCCCAGGAGGCATCCCTACCAGATGTCTGAACCACTCCGTGGACCAATCTTCACTGGCTCTATGGGGGTGATGAGATGTGGATGATCAGCACCAATGAGAAGGAGTGGGCTGGCGTTCTTGACTGGCCTGTTCTAGTGTTAACTGGCCTTCTATACCCTTGCCAACAAAGAGCACCACTGTCTGCATACATTGTTGTGAGAATATAGATATTGCTCATCTTGAACTTAGGGCGAGTGGCGCAATGGGTAACGCGTCTGTCTACGGATCAGCAGATTCTAGGTTTGACTCCTGGCTTCAGTAACAGCGACCTTGCCTGGTGAAGGGCCAAGGCTGCATCCAAATGATCCCAACAAGATAGTGGACAGGAAGCTTTAAACTAGTGACACTCACGTGTACTAACAATGGGATAGCATTCTTTTTAAAATAAAGATTGATGGATTTGTGTATTGTATTATTGAGTATTAGGTAAAGAGTGCTTGGGGAAACAGAGGATGTGCTGGGAAAATATGGCACGAGTTAGGTGTGCTTGTGTAACTATGGCCGGAGGGTATGTGGGACAGGGACCACTCACACACATTTTTTCCACATTATTGGACTGGAAAACAACTGACTGTTGTTTGTTCATATGCACCAAACAAGAGTTTGGACTATTCGGCCTTCTTGGAGACCTTGAATAGAATCCTGTATGGGGCTCCAGATCTCCATAGTTCTGCTTGGGGACTTCAACGCACATGTGGGCAATAATGGAGATACTTGGAGAGGCGTGATTGGGAGGAACGGCCTCCCTGATCTGAACCAAAGTGGTTGTCTGTTGTTGGACTTCGGTGCTAGTCATGGATTGTCCATAACAAACACCATGTTCAAACATAGGGTGCTCATAAGTGTACGTGCTACCAATTCAATTCAATTCAATTCAATTTTATTTATAGCATCAATTCATAACACAAGTTATCTCAAGACACTATACAGATAGACCACACTCCAGAATTTACAAGGATCCAACAGTTCTAGTAGTTTCCTCCAGAGCAAGCAACAGTGCGACAGAGCACCCTAGGCCAAAGATCAATGATCGATTTTATAATTGTTCTGATCTGAGGCTGTGTGTTTTGGACACTCGGGTGAAGAGAGGGGCGGAGCGGTCACCTGATCAACATCTGATGGTGAGTTGGGTCAGGGGATGGGGGAGGACTCTGGATAGACCTGGTAAGCCCAAACGGATGGTACGGGTAAATTAGGAATGTCTGGAGGAGGCCCCTGTCCAACAGACTTTCAACTCGCATCTCCGGCGGAGCTTTTCGTGCACCCCTGTGGAGGCTGGGGGCATTGAACCTGAGTGGACAATGTTCAACGTTTCCATGGCTGAAGCTGTGGCAGCAAGCTGTGGTCTTAGGCGCCTCAAGGGGCGATAACCCATGAACACCCTGGTGGAAACCAGTGGTCAGGGAAGCCGTCCGACTGAAGAAGGACTCTTTCCGGGAGCTGTTATCCCAGCGGACTCCGGAGGCAGTGGCAAGATACTGACGGCCCCAAAGGCTTGCACTCTCTGCCGTGACAGAGGTAAAGCTAGGGAGATGTTTAGAGAAGACATGGAGAAGGACTTTTGGTCAGCACCAAGGTGCTCCTGGAAAACTCTCCGCCACCTCAGGATAGGGAAGCAAGGAATCATCGAAGCTGTGTACAGTGAGAATGGGATGTTGTTGACCTCAACTGAGGAGGTAATAGGTCGGTGGAAGGAGCACTTTGAGGAACTCCTAAATCCAGCTGACACATCCTCTGTCTTAGAGGCAGAGGTGGAGGATGATGGGGGGATTGTTGTCAATTTCCCTGGTGGAGGTCACTGAGGTAACCCTAACCTCTTTCAAGTAACATAGTCCACCATGGACAAGACAAATATTTCAAGATTGGCAATAACTGTAGTTAATTAAATACCTAAGCAAATTTTATTATTTTATTCACATTAGTTTTCCACACATCTACTAATACCACTCGGATCATTCCGTCCTCAATACTCCATAAAGAAGCAAAGAACAATCATCAATGACAGAGAGCATATAAAGTGAATACGAAACGTGCAACAATGAGAGCAAGGCCCGCAGCAGTGAGACACACACACACACACACACACACACATATACAAACACACACACATGTGCAGATAGAAACACACACACACACACACACGTGAAGATAGAAACACACACACACACACACACAAACACACACGTGCAGATAGAAACACACAGTCTGATTAGTCAAGTGGAAACAGCTGTGGAAGTGGAACATGGATGTGTAGATATGGCCTTTCAAACAATGCACCTTTTTGACATGTCAAAGTAGGAAAAGCAAAGGTAGAAATAAAAATGAATTATGGCTTAACTCAGTTTACATTTTTACACTGAACATAAGGCATTACACAGTCAAGAAAGTAGGTGTTAACCCTTTCAAGTAACCTTGTTCTCCATGGACAAAACGTACTTCAAGACTGACTATAACTTAACAGTTAACTAGAAAGCTTAGCATGTTTTATTACCTTCACTCATGTTAATTTTCCACATATCTGCTACAACCACTCTGATCATATTCCCTTCGTCAAAACTCCATAAAGAGGCACAGAACAATCATCAATGACAGAAGGCATATGGAAGTGAATCATTACTTTCTGTCAGCTTCACGCTCGTAAAGGAATATCACGACTCATCATTGTGGTCAGCGAGACCAAACACTTTAGAAACACATTCCTCAAGTCAGAAACTCTAGAAATGATCCCTGAAAGTATAGTCTTAGTTAGACTGAGGGGGGAAAACTGCATCTCATTCACTGCAGAGTGATTGTCCCTCAGGGTTCAGAGGGACAGAAGCTAATCGTTACGTGCTCCAGATGACTCTGGGGTGAGAAAATCTATTTAGATCTCTAAAGCCCATGTTGCAGGTTAACCACCACTGTTGATTATTGGGTACAAAAAGCACGTCCCACTGGGGAGCGAAGTCTAAGCCTGGCACTAGAACTACAGCGACTGACTGGGATGAGGGACAAGTGGAAAGGCCAGCAGCTGTATGGTTACGAACCTGCCAGATATGAAAGGGCAAATGAGGAAGTGTCAAGATTTTGGGGAAGTCTTCTTCATTTATATCTTACATTTAGTAATGCAGCAGTGCATACATTGACTTAACTTTTTACTGTAAGTGAATAGCACCTAGTGAACGTCAACGTCCTCCGGTGAAAACGTGTCGCTGTGTTTGGCTGGTGCTTGTGTGTGTGGTTGCAAAGCTTTGGCGGAGAGCTTGTGCTGTAGAGCCGCCAGTGGAGCAGCTCGCCCCGCGATCAGCAGATCTGACAATGCCTAAATCCGTTTGTGACATTTCAGACAGGATCGTGGTCCTCCCCAACCAGCACCCACCAGTATTTTAATTGTTTATACTTACTTTATCATTCTTTTTAGACTGAGTCATATGAGAGGCTCCTTATCCCTAGACAACAAGTTCACAGCATACAGGCAGGCTATAAAAACGTCTTTTGACAGTATCAAGACAATCATTATGGGCCATTATAGCCACTCCCCTTGATTTCATATAATTTAAAGAAAACCAAATATAAGAGGGTTAAAATACCTCATAATAAGAGTGTTAGAAATTATACAAACCACAATCCACTACAATTACCAATGCTACATTACGTACTAGTACTGCGCATTTGAGCAACTAAATGACAATATATGTTTACTCCAGATGTAGTGTAGCAAAGAAGTGACTAGTATTACTGTGTACCACCATGGTTGGTTTATGGCTTCCCTAAAAGCCCAAAAAAATTTGGAACTGTATCATTTGTGCAGAACTGTTAAAACATTGCTTGGTGAAGTAACTAAAATCATGAAAGGCAACTTGGTACACTGAGGATTGAATAAACCCTCCTTTACACCACTTGTAACTACGATTTGCACTTTGCCCGTGTCTGGTATTACTAATTACCAATTGAATAGGTTATAAACACTGCAAACAAGTATAGTACCACTTTTTGAAGCCATTTACAACATTACAGATTTTACCCAGGTCTCTTCTCTTATTCAGTAATCTCACAAAAAAGTGAAAAGAAGTCTGAAAATCTTCAATGCCCGCATTGAGTCCAGTTGTGTCCGTTTTGGTTCCTGATCCATGCTATTGCCCCAAAAGTTCACAACTAGGCCGAGGGCAACTGGACATGGTAAAAGGTCCTCCGCAGAAGTTTTGTCTCTCATCCAAGAGACTTCTTTAGTGATTTTTTTTACACAGAAAGGTTTGGACACAGTGCCCACTCCCCCACCCGTATCTGACAGTTGAAAGCTGTGAGGAAAGGGGGGTTCCAAAGCTAATAGACGTAGAGTAGAAAATAAATGAATAATTGTGATAATTAATTGTGATCTCCATATTGATCAAAGTATGATTATCATTTTGGCCATAATCGTGCAGCCTAAAGAAATCTAATGTTTTATCCAACCAGGTTGGGCAAGTAACCTTTCTGCTGACTTCTTGTAAAATGGAGCAAGTAACATCACTCAATGAAAACTATTGCAATGGCTGGGGATCAAACCCAGTTCAACTGCTTGGAAGGAAGCTATGCTCACCACTATACCACCATCGCTGGGCAAAACAATGTTCACTTCAAATCTTGTAATGCATCTGGGCATTGAGACTGAAAGTGTGCTCTATCACTGAGCTACAGCCCCTGATGATTCAGAAATTCCCTCCAGGGGGTCCTGTGTTATCACATTCACAAGAATGGGAGGTGCATTCATATGCATTGTTGCCCTTCAATAGCTCAGTTGGTAGAGCGGAGGACTGTAGGGGCGTAGAGCTGAAATCCTTAGGTCGCTGGTTCAAATCCGGCTTGAAGGAGTACTCGTTTCCAGAGTTTCCCTTCAGGGATCAATAAATAATTTCTGATTCTGATGTGGAGATGGACAGCCAACCCAAAAGCATAATACTTCTTGCCAAGACATAACAAGAAACAAAAGAGGTGGGGGTGATAGAGTTAAAGAACCTTTTTTCACGACACCCACATTTTGTCGCTCGATATGGAAGGCATTCAATGCATCCAGGGCCAAATGTTTTACCATTTCATCCACTAAGGGACGCTAAGGAAATATGTGACTGTGAACTCTTGTTACCCATAGCAACAACAGGTAACAACGAGTTAAAGTCCTTCTCTCTTTTCGTATAATTGCCACTATACGGCCCAGTTTGATCTCGGTAAACTTTGCGGAAATCCTGCAAAGAGCTACGATGACTGTTTATCTGAAAATCATTGGTTAAATGTAATTTTAAACCTGAATCTGTCAAGTCCTGATTATTCCCTGACCAGGAATTAAACCCAGGCCGTGGCAGTGCGAGCGCTGAATCCTAGCCACTAGACCATCTGGGAGTCACATCTGTCAAATTTATCTTTGTTGATGTAAGTTGTACTTTTCACTTACTGGAATGACTCATATTGTTTTAGGCGAGGAATGGCTCCTGGCTAAAGCTTCAGAAGGCAGGACATGACAGATTACACATCTGTCACATAGTCAGTTCGTATTCTTAAGATCAGAGGGTAAGGTCCTCATTCTTCTAATTTCTCCTTTTACGTCTTCATAACTATTCTTTTCACTT
>NW_023266195.1:0-1656 GCF_013103735.1 Etheostoma cragini
AACAGCTTTTGTTAAAAAACTAATGTAAAACTGTTGAAATGACAGAAACAAGGTTAAAACATCACAGAAACATCAGAAAAGGATGAAACGCACGTTTCCAGCATGGAGATGTGTGTATAACAGTTTTTGTATAGAAACTAATGTAAAACTGTTGAAATGACAAAAACAAGGTTAAAACATCACAGAAACATCAGAAGAGGCCAAAACGCACGTTTCCAGCATGGATAGTTGTGTATAACAGTTTTTGTATAGAAACTGATGTAAAACTGTTTAAATGACAAAAACAAGGTTAAAACATCACAGAAACATGAGAAGAGGCCGAAACGCACATTTCCAGCATGGAGATGTGTGTTTAACAGCTTTTGTTAAGAAACTAATGTAAAACTGTTGAAATGACAGAATCAAGGTTAAATCATCACAGAAACATCAGAAGAGGCCGAAACGCACGTTTCCAGCATGGAGATGTGTGTTTAACAGCTTTTGTTAAGAAACTAATGTAAGACTGTTGAAATGACAGAAACAAGGTTCAAACATCACAGAAACATCAGAAGAGGCCGAAACGCTCGTTTCCAGCATGGAGATGTGTGTTTAACAGCTTTTGTTAAGAAACTAATGTAAAACTGTTGAAATGACAGAAACAAGGTTAAAACATCACAGAAACATCAGAAGAGGACAAAACGCACGTTTCCAGCATGGAGATGTGTGTATAACAGTTTTTGTATAGAAACTGATGTAAAACTGCTTAAATGACAAAAACAAGGTTAAAACATCACAGAAACATCAGAAGAGGCCGAAACGCACGTTTCCAGCATGGAGATATGTGTTTAACAGCTTTTGTTAAGAAACTAATGTTAAACTGTTGAAATGACAGAAACAAGGTTAAAACATCACAGAAACACCAGAAGAGGCCGAAACGCACGTTTCCAGCATGGAGATGTGTGTTTAATAGCTTCTGTTAAGAAACTAATGTAAAACTGTTGAAATGACAGAATCAAGCTTAAAACATCACAGAAACATCAGAGAAGGCCGAAACGCACTTTTCCAGCATGGACATGTGTGTTTAACTGCTTTTGTTAAGAAACTAATGTCAAACTGTTGACATGACAGAAACAAGGTTAAAACATCACAGAAACATCAGAAGAGGCCGAAACGCACGTTTCCAGCATGGAGATGTGTGTTTAACAGCTTTTGTTGAGAAACTAATGTTAAACTGTTGAAATGACAGAAACAAGGTTAAAACATCACAGAAACATTAGAAGAGGCCGAAACGCATGTTTCCAGCATGGAGATGTGTGTTTAACAGCTTTTTTAAGAAACTAATGTAAAACTGTTGAAATGACAGAAACAAGGTTAAAACATCACAGAAACATCAGAAGAGGCCGAAACGCACGTTTCCAGCATGTAGATGTGTGTTTAACAGCTTTTGTTAAAAAACTAATGTAAAACTGTTAAAATGACAGAAACAAGGTTAAAACATCACAGAAACATCAGAAGAGGACGAAACGCACGTTTCCAGCATGGAGATGTGTGTTTAACGGTATTTGTTAAGAAACTAATGTAAAACTGTTGAAATGACAAAAACAAGGTTAAAACATCACAGACACATCAGAAGAGGCCGAAACGCACGTTTCCAGCATGGAGATGTGTGTTTAACAG
>NW_023266196.1:0-2815 GCF_013103735.1 Etheostoma cragini
TAAAATCCTCTTTAAATGTATTGATGTTTTCTTGGATTCAGTGTCTGCTCATTGAATAAATGTTGTTGTAGCCAATCCTGTTGTTAAATATATTATTAATTTGTGTATTGTAGTGATTGAGGGATAAAAACCGGTACTCTACATCTGATTATTAACTCTGTAGATTTGATGTGGTCTTGTGGGTTAGGTAAGCAAGTCAATATTGAAGTCATTTTTTTTATTGCTTTTACTGAATTAAAAAAAAAAATAATGTCTTCGTTAAACATGTCAATATTCGATCCCGGTTTCCTATAAATGCAGCTAATTAGAATGTTTGTAGATTTTTTCATTTCAATTTGTACTGTGATGCATTCCATGATTGTATCTAAAACTAAAGACATTTTACTAACTATTTGACATTGATATCTTCGGTCAATATATAATGCAACCCCCCCACCCTTTGATTGTTTCCTATTGATGAATGACAGTTTATATCCCTTAATCTCCACCAACTCCTGTTGTACTACCGTAAGGCAAGTCTCTGTAATTGCATTTGCTGTGAACTTTTTTCCATTTGTTTTAGGCACTGTTTGATTTTTGAAAGGTTTGCAATAAGGCTTCAGCTGTTAACATGTATAACTGATATTGTGTCGTCAGTTTGTATGCAGTTACCTTATGTAGTTCAATGATGCTCTTGATTCATTCCTTTTTCAAACTTATTTGAATTAAACTTATTTATTAAGAATTATCTTTTTTCTAAAATGTTCTATGTAAGTTAATTAGATGTGTCCTATTATATGTAGGAAAGTATATGCAAAAATAGTAAGCAGGGACCTTTATTTTGAAACGCATGACAAGCTACGTGTTTTACATAGTAGAAGAAGAACTATGCCGGAGGAAACATGGTATCCAAGTTGGACTCTTTATTGATTTTCCCACGACCGCATTGGCTGTTAGTTTAGTATTTATTTCTGTTGTTACTACTTGCATTATTATCAAGTTCAGCACTTTGTTCAGCTACTGCTGATGTGAAAGCGCTTTATAAATAAAGTTATGATGATGATGATTATTCCAATAGCTGTAAAGTTAGTAAACCTTTCATTTATTAATCATTGAATTCACATAGTTTGTCGCGTTTCTTTGCTAGCAATGCTATCTCGGTGTTTATGCTAGCGCTATGTGCGTGAATAGGTAGTTAGCACATTGTTCATATGTTGAATAGTTAAAGATAGCGTAGTATGCTATAGTTATTTGCAGTATAGTCATAATCTCTTGATGGATCACCCGTTGAGAAGAGGTAAGCAGAGGATGGTTTCAATGCATCAACATCCACGTCATGGGCCCTGCACGCTTACGCTGGGCCACTCTTCTGAAAATCACCCCAGATGGGACTCAAACCCACAATCCCTGGCTTAGGAGGCAAGTGCCTTATCCATTAGGCCACTGGGGCTTTACATTACCCAAGCTCACCAGTTCAGAAGAAATACATATACAGTTCTGGAGATGTAATGAAACAGTAACCTTGACCATTGACCTCCAAAATCGAAATCAGTTCATCCGCGACTCCAAGTGGTTATGTATGCCAAATTTAAAGTGATTCCCTCTAGGTGTTCAGAGATATTGCATTCACAAGAATTGGCTGGACAGACATGAGGACACAGTCACCTTGACATTGACCTCCAAAATCTCATCAATTGATTTGCAAATTCATGTGAATATTTTTGCCAAATTTGAAGAAATTCCATCCAGGGGTCCTGTGTTATCACATTCACAAGAATGGGAAGTGCATCCGTACGTAGAGATGGTTGGACTACCGAAACAGTGAACATTTTGGTAGGCCTGGTCACTATTTTACAACAGGGAGATTTTTCCGTGAAGGTTATTGAGAGTTCAACTCAGCAGAATTTGATTGTGCAAAGTCAAAACAAACAAAGAAATGTTTTTCCACCCTGTTACAAACAGGGGACCTTTCACGTGTGAGGCGAACATGATAACCACTACACTACGGAAACTGATGAAAGAAGTCTTCATGCATGTTCGTGGTGACCTGCTCCATAAATATTTTACTGTAAATGTATACAATGCTGTTTTTGACACATAGAGATTTTAAACTGGATTCAGTCACAGATACTTTGTCATGGATATGAGTGACAGCAAATATGTAGTAAACCTAAATATATCCACATGTATTTACTGTGGCTTAAATGTAGCTATTTGTTATCGCAACAACAAAGACGGATGAAGTTACGTGTTAACATCGAGAGGGCATCTCTTGATGTTAACACGTAACTTCATCCGTACTTAAGTAGAAGTACAGATAATTGTAACTCTGGTAAAAGTAGAAGTACTGATTTAACTTCTTTACTCAAGTAAAAGTAACAAAGTAGAAGCTTGGATATTTACTTAAAGTATAAAAGAAAAAGTAGCCTTATGAATGACAAAGCTACATGGACCAGACGGATGTTACTAGAGAGTACGCTGAAAAACTAGAGTGGACTTGGAGTAAAGACTCTTTATTCTTTACATGCCATTGGCTACATTTTAAATTGCTGTCTGTCAATAGGACTAAAACATATAGCTAATTTATTGTGACAGAGACTGGGACTCCAGGTTAATAAGATCCTGACCAAGTAGCAAGATATAAATTCAGCCGTGATTTTGTGAGAATTACAAAAATATTCCCATCCAAGTAGATTCAATTTGGTATTGATGAAGCAAAAATAATAACTAACTCCAGTAAAATCATTTAAACTTAATGAAACTTAGTGAGGACTAGATTAGGACTGGATTTAAACCTGATTCTGGTTTCCAACTTGCCCAAGTGTGTCTGTTAAAA
>NW_023266197.1:0-175 GCF_013103735.1 Etheostoma cragini
AAAAATGATATAAAAGACATAGTATAATATGTCTAAAAATGATATAAAAGTCATAGTATAATGTGTCTAAAAATGATAAAAAAGTCATAGTATAATGTGTCTAAAAATGATATAAAAGTCATAGTATAATGTGTCTAAAAATGATAAAAAAGTCATAGTATAGTATGTCTAAAAA
>NW_023266197.1:529-662 GCF_013103735.1 Etheostoma cragini
CTAAAAATGATATAAAAGTCATATTATAATATGTCTAAAAATGATATAAAAGTCAGAGTGTAATATGTCTAAAAATGATATGAAAGTCATAGTTTAATATGTCTAAAAATGATATAAAAGTCATAGTATAATA
>NW_023266197.1:672-876 GCF_013103735.1 Etheostoma cragini
TGATATAAAAGTCATAGTATAATATGTCTAAAAATGATATAAAAGTCATAGTTTAATATGTCTAAAAATGATATAAAAGTCATAGCATAGTATGTCTAAAAATGATATAAAAGTCATAGTATAATGTGTCTAAAAATGATATAAAAGTCATAGTATAATGTGTCTAAAAATGATATAAAAGTCAAAGTATAATATGTCTAAAAA
>NW_023266197.1:969-1164 GCF_013103735.1 Etheostoma cragini
GTCTAAAAATGATATAAAAGTCATAGTATAATATGTCTAAAAATGATATAAAAGTCATAGTATAATATGTCTAAAAATTATATAAAAGACATAGTATAATATGTCTAAAAATGATACAAAAGTCATAGTATAATATGTCTAAATATAAAAGTTATAGTATAATATGTCTAAAAATGATATAAAAGTCATAGTATA
>NW_023266198.1:0-1956 GCF_013103735.1 Etheostoma cragini
AACATCAAATCTCAAAGTGAACTGAGTGTGAATGAACATCAGAGGGTTGTGGGTCCACCAACTGGCTTTAAGCTGGTTCTCATTGACCAGGACCAGATCTGAAAAACTCTCAAACTTTAAACACACTCACACTTCCTCAGACCAGGTCTCAGTCTCTGTGGTCCACCATGGTCCGTCCTGCAGGAAGAAAAAAAGTCAGAATCAACTTCATACACCTTCACTCACTGTGTAACGCCTTACACCCCCACCCCCCCAACTCAAGCTATGAGTCACAAAAATATGTAATCTCCATGTTCTTCCATGCAGCACAATATGTATAACTTTTATTCTGGAGATATAACGGTGACTTGTCCCTCTCAGGGATGACCAAATTACTTAAGCCTACTTGACCATAAACACAAAAGTCATTCTAATCAATAACTAATAAGCAGTTCTTCATAATAAAAATTATGTTTGAAGATCATCAGTGAGAGACAGAGGGACAGTGTTGTCCATCTGTCCATACCTGAGAGTATCCAGTCTCCAGTGTGGGTCCTTAAGTCCAGCGGACAGCAGCTTCACTCCTGAGTCTCCTGGATGATTGTAGCTCAGGTCCAGCACTCTCAGATGGGAGGGGTTGGAGTTCAGAGCTGAGACCAGACAAGTACAGCCTTCCTCTGAGACCAGACACCCTGACAGACTACACACACACACACACACACACACACACACACACACACACAGACACACACAAAGACACACATAGTAATTCCTGAATAGTCTATTCAGCATAGTTATGATAACCCTCATATTGAACTGGATATAATTTCAAGTGAGGTAAAGATCCAAAATAAATCAATATTGTATAATTGACAAAAACTGCATATACAAGTCAAGTTTACATGCCGTGAACCAAGACATATTGTTTGAAAGCTGCTGGGTCAGCTAAACCTTTCTTTACAATATTGTTACAACATTTAATACAGCATCATAAAAATGTTAAATTTGCATTTCTAAACAGCAGTTCACTAACCTGAGAGTTTCCAGTCTGCAGTGTGGACTCTTCAGTCCAGCTGACACCAGCTCCACTCCTGAATCCTGCAGGTTGTTGTTACTCAGGTCCAGCTCTCTCAGACTAGAGGACTGGGAGCGGAGAACTGAGGACAGAGCTTCACAGCTTCTCTCTGACATGTTACAACCATGCAACCTGAAAAAGATCTTTAGTCAGTCCATTCTAAAATCAAATACATAAAGCCAGTCAAGGCTTAGTGGGTAAACTTCTACAAATATTTGAATCCTTACCTGAGAGATCCCAGTCTGCAGTGTGGACTCTTCAGTCCAGGAGACATCAGTTTCACTCCTGAATCCTGCAGGTTGTTGTTACTCAGGTCCAGCTCTCTCAGACTAGAGGACTGGGAATTGAGAACTGTGGACATTGTTTCACAACATCTCTCTGACAGCTTGCAGCCACTCAGTCTGAAAACAATCAGATGATAAGGCTATTTAATGATTAAAATGAAAAAATAACAGATCAAAGTATAATCATTTTCAAATATTGGTATATTAACCTGAGAGTTTCCAGTCTGCAGTGTGGACTCTTCAGTCCAGCTGACACCAGCTCCACTCCTGAATCCTGCAGGTTGTTGTTACTCAGGTCCAGATCTCTCAGACTAGAGGACTGGGAGCTGAGAACTGAGGACAGAGCTTCACAGCTTCTCTTTGACAGCTTACAGCCACTCAGTCTGAAGGTAATATTCAGCCGGTCCATTTAATAATCAATAAAAATAAGAAAAATAAACAACATAAGTGGGCATCATTTTCAAAAAACAGTACACAAACCTGAGAGTTTCCAATGTACAGTGTGGACTCTTCAGTCCAGCTGACACCAGCTCCACTCCAGAATCCTGCAGGTTGTTGTTACTCAGGTCCAGCTCTCTCAGACTAGAGGACTGGGAGCTGAGAACTGAGGACAGAGCT
>NW_023266199.1:0-1003 GCF_013103735.1 Etheostoma cragini
TAAATAATCACTACTTTTAGCGTGTATAGAGCAGCATATCTCCACCAGACTCCATGTAAATAATCACTACTTTTATTGATGCAGTACCTGGTTCCCCCAGAGGTTGAGCACCTCCAGGTTGCAGAGCAGAGCGATCTGTGGAGGAAGAAGCTTCAGACTGTTGAGAGACAGATTTAACTTCTGTAACTCCGTCAGCTCCATCAGTTCCCCTGGGACGTCCTGCAGACACACGTCTAAGTACTGCATAGTCCCATACACTACCTTATGTTATGTGTGTGTGTATGTCTGTGTGTGTCTGTGTGTGTCTTTGTGTATGTTTGTGTGTGTGTGTGTGTTTGTGTGTTTGTGTGTACCTTGAGTCCTCTGCGAGCCAGACTCAGGACGTTGAATCCAAGGTTTCTGACGGTGAATCTCCGGATTCTGTCAGCTGACGTCAGACTCTCTTCCCTCCCCACACTCCTACTCTTCTTCTTCTCCTCCTTCACCTCCGCTCTGCACACTGCTCCTCCCATCTCTCTCTCCCTTTCGCTCTCCCTCTTTCGTCCTCTTCACATTTTATACAGCTTCAAGAAGCCAAAATAACGAGAACAGCAGAAGTTCTTCTGTAAAAACATAATTTAAAGACATTAAAGTCTGACAACCGCTGCCAAGAACTGAATAATCACAGTGGTCACCATTAAATCACTACTTTTAGTGTGTATAGAGCAGCATATCTCCACCAGACTCCATGTAAATAATCACTACTTTTAGTGTGTATAGAGCAGCATATCTCCACCAGACTCCATGTAAATAATCACTACTTTTAATTTCCAACTGGACAGAGAATCATGTAAATTAACCAAAGTTCACAGGATAGAATATTGTAAATATATCAATTAAATGTTTTAACTTGGATAAATGCCCTCTCTCAGACTTGTGCAAAGTGAAACCAACGAGCTGCTGGTGTCTTACCTCGTTATCTCAAGAAATGTAAATTTGATCCAGAAACATAGTCCTGAAGTCT
>NW_023266199.1:1181-1380 GCF_013103735.1 Etheostoma cragini
GTGTGTGTGTCATTGTGTGTGTGTTTGTGGTTGTGTGTTTCCTTTTGTCCGTGAGTGTGTGTGTATGTGCGTGTGTGTGTTTCCTTGGGTTCGTGTGAATGTCTGTGTGTGTCTGTCTGTCTGTGTGTGTCTGTGTGTGTGTGTCTGTGTGTGTCTGTGTGTGTCTGTGTGTGTGTGTGTGTCTGTGTGTGTCTGTGTG
>NW_023266200.1:0-3717 GCF_013103735.1 Etheostoma cragini
TCGAATAAGTAAAAAGTCATAGTATAGTATGTCGAAAAAGTAAAAAAAAAAAGTCATAGTATAGTATGTCGAAAAAGTTGAAAAAAAAGTCATAGTATAGTATGGCAAAAAAGTTGAACAAAGTCATAGTACAGTATGTTGAATATGTAAAAAAGTCATGGTATAGTATGTCGAAAAAGTCATAGTAAAGCATGTCGAAAAAGTGGAAAAAAGTCATAGTATTGCAAAAAGTTGAAAAAGGCATAGTATAGTATGGCGAAAAAAAGTTGAAAAAGTCGTAGTATAGCATGTTGAAAAAGTCATAGTATAGTATGTCGAAAAAGTCATAGTATAGTATGTCGAAAAAGTCATAGTACAGTATGTCGAATAAGTAAAAAGTCATAGTATAGTATGTCGAAAAAGTAAAAAAAAAAAGTCATAGTATAGTATGGCGAAAAAGTTGAAAAAGTCATAGTATAGTATGTCCAAAAAATTGAAAATAGTCACAGTAAAGGTCTAGTGGTGTAGAGTTGTTGCCTCATAAACGCAAAGTTGGTGGTTCAATCCCAGGCATGTCAACAACAACAAAAAGTCATAGTATTGTATGTCGAAAAAGTAAAAAACTCATAGTATAGCATGTCAAAAAAATTGTAAATAGTCATAGTATAGCATGTCGAAAAAGTTGAAAAGGTCATAGTATAGTATGTTGAAAAAGTGGAAAAAAGTCATAGTATAGCATGTCGAAAAAGTTGAAAAAGTCATAGTATAGTATGTCTATAGTAGAGTTGTTGCCTCTTAAATGCAAGGTTGGTGGTTCAATCCCAGGCATGTTGAAAAAATAAAAAGTCATAGTATCATAGACTAGTATCAAGTCATATGTCGAAAAAGTAAAAAACTCATAGCATGTCAAAAAAATTGAAAAAGTCATAGTATGGCGAAAAGGTTGAAAAAGTCATAGTACAGTATGTCGAATATGTACAAAAGTCATAGTATAGTATGTTGAATATGTGAAAAAGTCATAGTACAGTATGTCGAATATGTACAAAAGTCATTATAGTATGTCAAAAAAGTCATAAGATAGTATGTCAAAAAAATTGAAAAAGACATAGTATAGCATGTCGAAAAAGTCATAGTACAGTATGTCGAATAAGTAAAAAGTCATAGTATGTCGAAAAAGTTGAAAAAGTCATAGTACAGTATGTTGAATATGTAAAAAAGTCATAGTATAGTATGTCGAAAAAGTCATAGTAAAGCATGTCGAAAAAGTGGAAAAAAGTCATAGTATTGCAAAAAGTTGAAAAAGTCATAGTATAGTATGGCGAAAAAAAGTTGAAAAAGTCATAGTATAGTATGGCGAAAAAAAGTTGAACAAAGTCATAGTATAGCATGTTGAATATGTAAAAAAGTCATAGTATAGTATGTCAAAAAAGTCATAGTAAAGCATGTCGAAAAAGTGGAAAAAAGTCATAGTATTGCAAAAAGTTGAAATAGTCATAGTATAGCATGTTGAAAAAGTCATAGTACAGTATGTCGAATGAGTAAAAAGTCATAGTATAGCATGTCAAAAAAGTCATAGTATAGTATTGCAAAAAGTTGAAAAAGTCATAGTATAGTATGGCAAAAAAAGTGATAGTATAGCATGTAAAAAAAATTGAAAATAATCATAGTATAGTATGTCGAAAAAGTTGGAAAAAGTCATAGTATAGCATGTCGAAAAAGTTGAAAAAGTCATAGTACAGTATGTCGAATAAGTAAAAAGTCATAGTATAGTATGTTGAAGAAGTTTAAAAAGTCATAGTATAGTATGTTGAATATGTGAACAAGTCATAGAATAGCATGTCAAAAAAATTGAAAAAGACATAGTATAGCATGTCGAAAAAGTCATAGTATAGTATGTCGAAAAAGTTGAACAAAGTCATAGTATAGTATGTTGAAAAAGTCATAGGATAGCATGTCAAAAAAATTGAAAAAGACATAGTATGGCGAAAAAATTGAAAATAGTCACAGTAAAGGTCTAGTGGTTTAGAGGTAGAGTTGTTGCCTCATAAACGTAAGGTTGGTGGTTCAATCCCAGGCATGTCAAAAAAATAAAAACTCATTGTATAGTATGTCGAAAAAGTAAAAATCTCATAGCATGGCAAAACAATTGAAAATAGTCATAGTATAGTATGTTGAAAAAGTTGAAAAAGTCATAGTACAGTATGTCGAATAAGTAAAAAGTCATAGTATAGTATGTCGAAAAAGTTGGAAAAAGTCATAGTATAGCATGTCGAAAAAGTTGAAAAAGTCATAGTACAGTATGTCAAATAAGTAAAAAGTCATAGTACAGTATGTCGAATAAGTAAAAAGTCTTAGTATAGTATGTTGAATATGTGAAAAAGTCATAGTATAGCATGTTGAATATGTGAAAAAGTCATAGTATAGTATGTTGAATATGTAAACAAGTCATAGTATAGTATGGCGAAAAAGTTGAAAAAGTCATAGTACAGTATGTTGAATATGTAAACAAGTCATAGTATAGTATGTCGAAAAAGTCATAGTATAGCATGTCAAAAAAGTCATAGTATAGTATTGCAAAAAAAAGTGATAGTATAGCATGTAAAAAAAATTGAAAATAATCATAGTATAGTATGTCGAAAAAGTCATAGTATAGCATGTTGAAAAAGTCATAGTACAGTATGTCGAATAAGTAAAAAGTCATAGTATAGTATGTCGAAGAAGTTTAAAAAGTCATAGTACAGTATGTTGATTAAGTAAAAAGTCATAGTATAGTATGTTGAATATGTGAACAAGTCATAGTATAGTATTGCAAAAAGTTGAAAAAGTCATAGTATAGTATGTCGAAAAAGTCATAGAATAGCATGTCAAAAAAATTGAAAAAGACATAGTGTAGCATGTCGAAAAAGTCATAGTATAGTATGTCGAAAAAGTTGAACAAAGTCATAGTATAGTATGTCGAAAAAGTCATAGGATAGCATGTCAAAAAAATTGAAAAAGATGGCGAAAAAATTGAAAATAGTCACAGTAAAGGTCTAGTGGTTTAGAGGTAGAGTTGTTGCCTCATAAACGTAAGGTTGGTGGTTCAATCCCAGGCATGTCGAAAAAATAAAAAGTCATAGGATAGTATGTCCAAAAAGTAAAAAACTCATAGTATAGCATGTTGAAAAAGTTGAAAAGGTCATAGTATAGTATGTCAACAAAGTCATAGTATAGTATGTCGAAAAAGTCATAGGATAGCATGTCAAAAAAATTGAAAACAGTTTTAGTATAGCATGTTGAAAAAGTTGAAAAAAAAGTCATAGCATGGCAAAAAAATTGAAGATAGTCATAGTATAGTATGTCGAATATGTAAAAAAGTCATAGTCTAGTATGTCGAAAAAGTCATAGTATAGCATGTTGAAAAAGTTGAAAAAGACATAGTATGTCAAAAAAGTGGTAAAAAGTCATAGTATAGCATGTCAAAAAAATTGAAAATAGTCACAGTAAAGGTCTAGTGGTTTAGAGGTAGAGTTGTTGCCTCATAAACGTAAGGTTGGTGGTTCAATCCCAGGCATATCGAAAAAATAAAAACTCATTGTATAAAAAACTCATGGCAAAAAAATTGAAAATAGTCATAGTATAGCATGTTGAAAAGGTCATAGTATAGTATGTGGAAAAAAGGTCATAGTACAGCATGTCAAAAAAATTGAAAATAGTCATAATATAGTCATGTCATGACTTGTTGAAAAAGTCATACTA
>NW_023266201.1:0-2593 GCF_013103735.1 Etheostoma cragini
ATTGGCTGCTTAGAAATTAAGTGTTAACGAGCAGTTGGACAGGTGTACCTAATA
This sequence comes from Etheostoma cragini, assembly GCF_013103735.1. Taxonomy (NCBI): domain Eukaryota; kingdom Metazoa; phylum Chordata; class Actinopteri; order Perciformes; family Percidae; genus Etheostoma; species Etheostoma cragini. The sequence goes on from NW_023266201.1 coordinate 55, forward strand.
AAGTGGCCGGTGAGTGTATATGAGCACTTTAATGTCTCTTTTAAAGGCACAGTTTCTAGTAAACTGGCTGTGTGCATTTGTCCGTGGATTAAGCGTTTTGTTACTTTCACAGTGTTCATATTGCACATCAACCTGGTTTTGAATCAAAAAAAGACACAGAAGTCTCAATTTTACAATATAGGACTTTCAAGGGATGACTTTCGTTTTTCAAAACCTGAACCCTATTTTCCTATGTTTTTGTGTCTAAGTGACTGGTAGATAACAATCTTTGACATTTGTGTAGTATTAAGCGAGATCGCTGCAGTCGGCAGCGGGAAAACAAGCTACAATGTGAGTTAAAAGAGAAAAATGTCCAGCTTGTATTTAACTTCACAAAAGTGCTTGTTTTGCCACTGACAGGCTCAGATTAATATTCTAAGTGTCTGACAATTTTATGGAAAGTATTTTAAGGAGGTCGACCTTTCTGTTAAAGAGTAAGATTCTTTTTTTAAACATAAAAACATCCACGTAATTTCAATTGCTAAACCCACCAGACTCCATGTAAATAAACAATAATTTTAGCATCGTAAAACGCACTTCATTCAAAGTTGACAGAAACAAAATAAAACTATGAAAAGCCATTTTGGGTCGTCTTTTCACTTTTCCAACCATCACAACTCTAGTTTTGGTTGCAATAAACCCATAGTTACCAACTTACAGGTGAAAATATGTCTGCTCTATACACGTTAAATTAATTTACACAATTATAGTGTGATGTGTATATTCTCATAATTTTTTCCAAGATGTTTTGTTTTCATCCCTCAAAAATAAATAAAAATCAAATGAGATAAGTCTTATAGACTGGAATTTTCTAAAGTATATGACATCACAGCATTCTATAACACATCAAAAGAACTAACGGCCAATAAGCTGTGAGATCATGATGACATCATGAGTGAGCTCACAAAACATCCATAGAGGACCTTATAAGTACAAGCCGTGTTGAGTCTTTAAGTTCAGTGTTCTGCTCCGGTAAGTGGTTTAGAAAGGTATTAGGGATCATGAATGCGCTTCAGCAAAGCTAAAAACAAGTCTTAAAAAAAAGCCCATTGTGTCACACCACCTTGTGTGTGTGTTTGTATGTTTGTGTGTGTGTGTGTGTGTGTGTAACTAGAAAAAAAATGAAATGCTTTGGACTTTTAATTGGCACTTTAGGGATTGATGGCTTAGACTAATGCTGTTTATGTGTACAGGTTATATTTTATGTTTGTCTGTGATTTGTCCTCAGACCTGCTGTACTTACCTATGGACTCTGGGATCAGGTCAGAGTTGACTGTGGGAAAAAGTTTTAACTGGCATAGTTCATACAGGAAAAGCTGGCAGAATACAGACACAATACTCAAAGGCAGCCTTACCTTTAGACTCCTTCTACAAGGGTGAAGTAAATGTTTTGTTAAAAATTAATCCAGGTTTCTCACAATTGTATTTCTAATGAAGGCTGGCAGACTTACACTATCCTTAAAAAACTGCACACATACATGTGATTGAGAGAATGTGGTCAGAGGTGAATGCCAGAGATTAATGCACATACACATCAACTTTATTTTTGATTTATGGATACAGACATCAACTTTCTTTTAGATTAATGCATACACACATTAACTTTCTTTTTAATTAATGCACTAACACATTAACTTTCTTTTTAATAATGCATATACACATCAACTTTCTTTTTGATTTATGCATATACACAATTGTCTGTTTGTCTGTGTGTCTACATCAGACATTGTGATTGTATTTAATAATCTGAATGTTGATGATCCTGATCCGACTCAACTGTCTGGTCCTTAGACAGGAGGACACTCTCCGTCCTCCACGGGACACAGAGACACTGAGGAACCAGGAGACCTGATCCCAAACCCAGGAAAGAGAGTCTGAGTGAATGAGGTGATGAAGGTGTGGAGGTGGATCAGTGAGACAGAGGAGACTGTGTAGAAGGACAGAGAGCCAGCAGGACAGTCCACATACACAGCTACTCTACCAGAAACACGGGGGGAGGAGATGGAGGTTACTCTGTTATTGTGACTGACATAGTAACGATAATCAGAGCAGATCAGACTCCAGGACTGATCATTACGTCCAAACCAACAGTCTTTACTGTCTCCTATCCTCCTGATTCCTCTGTAACTCACTGATATCTCAACATCTCCTCTCGTCTGGACCTCCCAGTAACAGCGACCAGTCAGACCATCTCTACACAGCAGCTGAGGATACCAGGACTCAAACCTCTCTGGATGACCAGGATATGGCTGATCCTCCTCCACTAATGTCACCTTCCTGTTGTTGTCAGACAGTTTGAGTTCTCTGTTCACCGTGTTTGTGTCGACTGTGAGTTCACAGGAATCTGACGGAGAGAACGAGACACAACACAGCTGCCGTTATAAACCAATCAGCTCTTTGGTGATGACATCACAGGGTTGAATGAGTGATGTCACAGTTCAATGAATGAAATGTAAAACAGACTTACACTTCCTCAGACCTGGTGTCAACCATCTGACTC
>NW_023266201.1:2603-4085 GCF_013103735.1 Etheostoma cragini
CACCCTGAAAGGAGGGGGGGGGGGCATTACATCACTCTCACACACAGAAACAGCAGGACTCTAAAGCAAGTCTGGGAACTTCTTCCCTTGGATCTAAAGACGGGCCCTGCCTTAACAACTGGAGAAACAGCTGGACTCTAAAGGGAGTTAGTAATAGCAGCTTCTATAGCAAGCAGAAGGTTATCTGAGGCTGTGGCGGCCTGTGTATTTTAGCAGTATGTAATGTACAAGGACATTACTGTGTGGAATAACGTGATTAGAAACATCAACATTACATCACTCTCACACACATATATTGTTTTTGCACCACAGGGACTATAAAAGAGGATTTAGCGAGACTTTTTGAACTTAGGCTGAATCCCATTTCTCTGTCTTACTCCTTACCCCTTACCCCTACCCCTTGGCCCTTGAAACCAAGGGGTAAGGAGTAGGGGTGAAACATACTCCTATGAAATGGGACACCACTTGGTTACATCACCATACAGTATTGATCACAAACTTCCAAGATGGCGTCTCTGTTTGTCAACTGTGTGGGTTTGGACAACAGTGACATATGCATTTATATATTTATATATTTTACAGCTATTTTATGTTCACTTTGGTGGTGCAGAGGAATATGTTCTTATCTGTTTAGAACGTAGGTCTGTTTGCAATAGACACATGTATCATGTATAGATACATATACACCCTGTATACATGGTGTGTTGTATATCTGTTTCAGTTATCACCGCTTTGAATGTCATTTATGTTCAGAAAAACATTTTGTTGACAAAAATCTGTCTTTATTGCTGATAAATTAAACATAACAGGCAAAATCGTTACATAAAATTATGGTACAGAACCATTATCAACTATTTTAACCATAACTTACATGTCACACACATAAAAAGGCACTCATATGTGTAAAACTAAAAAAATACACACAAGACCACAGACAAATTAACTACAGCTGTTCTGATATTCCAGACCAGTCTGAAGCTGATACAGGACGGTAAATGTAAAGCATGTAGCAATGTATCATAAACCATTAATATTAATATATATATATATATATAAGCATATATAGCATTGCAAGCTAGCGATTTTTTAAAAGTTGCAGTTAGGAACATGGTTGCAAGTATATATGCACAGGACTGCATAAACCAAAAACAAGACTGTTGTAATTTTTAAATAAATTATTTAAGCCAAGAATACTTACATTTAACTCTCTGGTCGATGCGGCAGCCATTGTTGCTGTTGCACAATGTATATTGCTACCCCTCGTTTTCAAGTATGCTCGCGTTCTCCCTAGATTTTTTCTTTCACTGTCTATGGTTCCTAGGGCCATACACCCCTAACCCCTCGATCGTAATAGGTATTGGGACACAAAGTCCTGCGTGAACGGGCAAAAACGAGGGTAAGGGGTACCCAGCTAACAATTTTTGGTTCCCAGAACGTTCTGGGAACGTTCGTTTTTGGTTGTGGGAACGTTCCCTGAAGGTT
>NW_023266202.1:0-3769 GCF_013103735.1 Etheostoma cragini
ATCATCTCTGTCCCCACATCTCTATCCCCACATCTCTATCTCCTCATCATCTCTATCCCCACTTCTCTATCCCAACATCATCTCTATCTCCTCATCTCTATCCCCACATCTCTATCTCCTCATCATCTCTATCTCCTCATCTCTATCCCCACATCATCTCTGTCTCCTCATCACCTCTATCCCCACATCATCTCTATCTCCTCATCTCTATCCCCACATCATCTCTGTCTCCTCATCATCTCTATCCCCACATCATCTCTATCTCCTCATCTCTATCCCCACATCATCTCTGTCTCCTCATCTCTATCTCCACATCTCTATCTCCACATCATCTCTATCTCCTCATCATCTCTATCTCCACATACATAGCCCATGTCTGCTGAGTCTTGCAGTGGCCCGGGTGGGAATCCGACCATCTCCCTCCCCATTCCTGTGTATCCACGGTCACTAATCAAGGGAAAAGCCCCCCAAAATTAACATATTTAAAAAAAGAAAGCAAAGAATGCGCTTTAATGGCTCGAATTTCTCCTCTAAACTCTGAGCCTCTTCACAGACACATGGAAGTAGATGTAAAGAAAGACAACACACTCTCTCTGTTCAAACATGTGCGTCCAAGATGTGAGTCTAAGTGCCATGGGCAGAGTGATCTCATGCAGGGTCAGTCCTAATGGAGGCGCCCCCGAAACCCCCGGGCCCCGAAACCCCCGGCCCCCGAAACCCCCGGGCCCCCGTGGCAGATTTTCCTCTTGGTGGGTCTTAAAGAACGAGCCAACAGCTGAGGACTCTGAGCTGTTGGCTTTTTCTTTTAATAATCCATTTTCCTCGTTAACCCTCCTCTTGTCTTCAGGTCTAATCTGACTCCTTTCCAAAATGTTTCTATATCAGAAATATGGGTTTCTTTCAAACAAATTTTACCAAAAATTTAACATGGATGGTTCCCAACAACAACGAGACTTCTGTAGCGTCTGAAGTAGCCTCCAAGCTGCTAACGAGAGACTTCTGTAACGTCTGAAGTAGCCTCCGAGATGCTAACGAGAGACTTCTGTAACGTCTGAAGTAGCCTCCGAGATGCTAACGAGAGACTTCTGTAGCGTCTGAAGTAGCCTCCGAGATGCTAACGAGAGACTTCTGTAACGTCTGAAGTAGCCTCCGAGATGCTAACGAGAGACTTCTGTAACGTCTGAAGTAGCCTCCGAGATGCTAACGAGAGACTTCTGTAGCGTCAACACAGTAAAAATGGACCTACTTAACGAGGTTGGTTGACTGCTAGCTTAGCTACAAGTTAGCATCAAAACAAAACAAAGGCTGTCAGTTGAATGGTGTTTCGAGCTAACGTTAGCATCATACAACCATAGCTAGCTACAACGTTTCTGAAATGATTTGCATCTTCTGTTATTGTTTGTAAAGATAAATTTCTAATGGATTTCACAAATTTCAGTATGACAGTTATGTCGTAAACCGGTCAAATCTGAGCATGCGCGACTCCCATCTGGCTAAAATGAACAGCTAGCAGCGTGACTGTAGCCCGGTCTGAACAGTGCTAAAGGAGCTCAGATCCTGGCCTCCAGCCGACCTCTGAGACCCGTCAAACTCAGTCCCTTGAGCCGGATTCCAGCTCTAAACAACGAGGCCCCTCGTCCCTGAACATCAAACCCGTCCCGTATACAGCCGCTCCATCTCTGATGTATACGTCCGTGATGTGTTTAGGTCTGATTCCTCTCCATTGGCATCGGGGGGGTTGTTCACATGCTTTCCATTAAACACGAGGAGGCCCTGATTAAACACAGGACTGAAACATGTTTGTTTTTTTGGGGGGGCGGGGTGGTGGTGGGGGGGGGGGGGGCTAAACCAATTTGGGGCCCTTAGGCAAGATGTCCCCTGCTTAGTTTTTACAATCAAGGTTTATTTTTTCATTGTCAGTTGTAAATAACACAGTTTAAAGGGGCGCTATGCAGCCATTTCTTCGCAGTTTTCTCCCTTTTTCCTTGCAGGTTTCTCTATAGAGCCCCCCCCCCCCCCCCCCACCCACCCACCCTCATAGGTTTCTGTATGGAGCCCCCCCCACAGGTTACTCTATAGATAGATAATGTCGTTGTCACTTTATCTCATTGAGTCTGACCCCCATTCAACTCTGAAGCTGCTCAGTTAAAGTACATAAAGCAAAAAAACTGCGTAATTCCCCTTTAAAGTGATATGATTTACCAAGGGTTACACACCTCAACAACACAAAGAGAAAGAATAAGAAAAGAAGGAATAAATACACAAGAATAAATGAATAAATCGCGTATGAATGTAGTGGATCTTGTCTTATCTTATATTTAGTAACCGTGCATCTAACCCCTCTATAAAGTCTAAAAAGAGCTCCAAGTCCAGCATGGTCTCCTCTCATGATGTAACGGATCCTCTCTCTCAGTGAACACCTCCCTAACCCGGGTCAAAGGCCGGGGGGGGGGGGCCTCCTTCCACTAAATATTAATCTAATGGAGCAGAGCGGAGGAGGCCTCTCTATTGGCCTGGGTGGCCTTTAAGTGTGGACACCAGCTGGAACGACTCCAGAAACCCAGGACCAGAACATATGGAATACATCTGCAGGTCTGCATCGGCCCCCTTTTGGATTGAGCTCTGGACACAATCTCCACGATCTGTCTCTGGGATAACGCAGGCGATGGATCACTCTACACCGGGTGTACTGGTGAGGAGTGTATTATTCACATAAATGGGTCTAGTGAAGAGATGATTTTAATGTAGACTGGTACGGACTCGCGAGACATTAGAGTTCCAGATCTACTTTATTAGACCCAGAAGTGGTCCGGAACTAGAGCCCGACCGATACATCATCGGCCGATATTAGGCTCATCCCAAGCTATCGGTATCGGCATTTATAATGGCTGATAAAAAACTAAATAAAAATAAATGTTGTGATTCTGATAAGTTAATATTTACCATGTTATTAATGATGGTGTTGCATACTCTGTCCACCAGAGGACGCTCTACCACGTCACCCCACACACGTGCCCAGGTGTGACTGGTCATGTGATATGTGTTGTCAGACGTGTTAATATGGACGCAGCTTAGTTCTGGTACCAGAGCTAAAACTCTTGGGGGACGGAGATAGTTTTTGTTAAAAATGAAGACCTAGCAGATATCTGGGAATCAGGACCAGAAATGATGGAGATGGGGGAGACTGCACGCATGACAAATCCAATCAATTTAGAGTAAATGCAGCTTTATTCAAATGTTGAACAAGGAAGATAACCGTGGGCGCACACACACACACACACAAATCCATCGTGTCTCTCTGGACTTCAGACTAACTGTGATTCTTCTAGTCTTCTTGTCACGTCTAACAGATGGACACACTCTGATCTAGTCTCAGCTGGGGGGTCGTGTTCCCTCAGACTAATCCTTCTGTGGAAGATCATTAGAATAGTTCCTAGATGAAATACAGCTGAAAACCTCCATGTTTAAATATCCCACCTATCACTAGCAGCGAGGATGTAGCCTGAGAGTGAAGGGGGCGATGGGTCCGGTCTTCTGCGTCTGCAGCGGCGTCCTCATCATCGAGTCTCTTCACGTCCTTTAAGGCGGTCTCGTGTCCCTCGGCGCTGCGATGTGGACAGACGCTGTGTCCCACATGAAAGGAAATGGCTCCATTAGGCAGTAAGCACTGCCAGATGGGAGAAAGACAGGACGGCTTTCCGTCTTCTGGGTCTGGATCCGGGGGCGCAGGATTCTGGGGAAATACTGAGGAAGGGGGACGGGGGGGGGG
>NW_023266202.1:3779-4378 GCF_013103735.1 Etheostoma cragini
GCATCAACACACTGGTGGAGTTATGGAGGTTAGCTTAGTGGTCTTGCAGAAAGTACAGTCTTTTTTCCCGGTAGACTGGGTTTAACCTTCATTTTGTCACATCTGACCCATTTTCAGTGTTTTTTAATATCAGAAATACGTTTCGTTCAACCAAATTGCCCAAAAATAATAGTTTTAATAGTTTTAAAACAGTGTTGTGACTTAACTTTGACACGTCCCAGTCTGAGATCAGTCATCTGTCTCAGTCTCAACATTCTCTGATCATAACTATCGGTCAAAATAATTCATCAGTTCTGCTTCTTTTTCTTACTCAAAAATAAAGCCTAATTTTTAGTCTAAAGTTTTAGGTGAAAAAGGGACAGCAACTTTTAACCCTCATGTCTTCATGTTGTCTTCATGTTGTCCTCATGTTGTCCTCATGTTGTCTTCATGTTGTCTTCATGTTGTCCTCATGTTGTCTTCATGTTGTCCTCATGATGTCCTCATGTTGTCCTCATGTTGTCCTCATGTCGCCCCATGTGGTCCTCATGTTGTCCTCATGTTGTCCTCATGTTGTCCTCATGTTGTCTTCATGTTGTCTTCATGTTGTCCTCATGTTG
>NW_023266203.1:0-2002 GCF_013103735.1 Etheostoma cragini
TGTGTGTGTGTGTGTGTGTGTGTGTGTGTGTGTGTGTGTGTGTGTGTGTGTGTGTGTGTGTGTGTGTGTGTGTAGAAGCACCAGAGACACAAAATAACCCCCAAATCCCATAAAAAGTGGATTTTTTTTTTTCATAACATCGGCCCTTCAAGAAAGGACAATATTCCTTCATTGTTATTTCACATTACCATACAACAAAATTCAGGTGCACTGAGACAAAAACGAATCCATCCAACATCTCCCATTCACACACATGCAACTCACATACACAACTGTCAACACATGCATGCTGAAAAGAGTAAAAAAAAGTTTGTGTATTGCACCTTTTTTAATCAAATATGCATATTTAAATGTAATAAAATGTCAGATTGCACCGTTGTGTCGGTTAGGTCTTTGGTTTCAGTGCATAGGCAGCTTTAGAATAGAAACCGATGGACCTGTATCTGTGTCTCTGGGGTTCTGCTTCTGTTAAAAAGTTAATTTGGATTCTCTGAAACTCAGAGAGCAACATACCAATTTATAATAAACGCCATTTTTTTACATCCAATCTGCACGCTGTACATGCCCGTTTAAAGGGCTTACTTACTTTTTTAACTCTTTTATTAGTAGTTGTGTTTTGATATTTGTTCTTTCGGATTATTCTTGTCACACACACACACACACACACACACACACACACACACACACACACACACACACATACACATACCCCTTTAATGTTATGGGGACCAGCATTTTGTATACTGTATTCCTGGTTTTTGGACCCCACATGTTCAGTTAAACTACACACACATATACGTTATACTGTCTTTGTGGGGACCAGTCATTGACATAATGCATTCCCTAGCCGCTAACCCTAACCTTAACCCTCACCCTAACCCTAACCTTAACCATCAAACCTAAATGCCTAACCTTAACCCTCACCCTAACCCTAACCTTAACCATCAAACCTAAATGCCTAACCTTAACCCTCACCCTAACCCTAACCTTAACCATCAAACCTAAATGCCTAACCTTAACCCTCACCCTAACCCTAACCTTAACTATCAAACCTAAATGCCTAACCCTAACCCTCACCCTAACCCTAACCTTAACCATCAAACCTAAATGCCTAACCCTAACCCTCACCCTAACCCTAACCTTAACCTAATTCTAACCCTAACCCTAAAACCAAGTCTTAACCCTCAAACAGCCCTTTAAATTTCTAGGGTCCAGCATTTTGGCCCCAGAAAGTTTGTTGGGACCCCACAAGTGTAGTTAAACAAGACCACTCACACCCACACACACAAACACACACACACACACACACACACAGAGTTTGTAAAACAGTCGCTAAGCCCCGCCCACCCTTGGTGTCATTCCCAGGTCAGTACCCCCCCCCCTCCACAACGGGTGTGTTTAAATGAACCAGTCCAGCTGTTTGCCATGAAAAGGCCATTTACACCAACTGCCACACACACACGCACGCACACACACACACACACACACACACACACACACACAGGCACACACACACACACACAAACACACACACACACACGCACATGCACACACACACACACACATACACACACACACACACGCGTCTGAAAGTATAAACCAGCAGTCGAATAAAAGCTTAATTTACAGCCTTCGTCTCTGCTCGCTCGTTCACTCTGGATCTGCAGAATCGGGGTGAACCATGAGGCGTTACCACAGCAACAGCCAAATATTCGGAGATGGGGGGGGGGGCTTCAGAGGCCGATCGGCCTTTATAAAAGGACTCACATGGTCGCCATTATCGTTCAAAGAACACACGAAAAGGTCGCTGGTCAACGATTACTTTTGAGACTTTTAAGAAGTTGTCGTAATTTATCAAATTTTGTCACTTCCGATTATTTTACTTCCTTTTATGTTTTCTTCTTCTCTAATTTTTCACAGCTGCTTTGTGCAACAAGTGTCCGAGGGTGGCGTCTTTAACCCTTTTGTTTGGTTGTTGTTTTTTTCGGCGCTTTTTCAACGT
>NW_023266204.1:0-189 GCF_013103735.1 Etheostoma cragini
TCATCCTCTGGCTCAACATTGGGTGAAAACAGGTCTGTGTATTTACTGTTGGAAATTACCATTTCCATGTTAAAACATCTTACAATCAAAAATGCCTTCCCCATGTAATCGGTTAAATAAATATAAATTATGTCAGTCATTATTTTATTTTTTTTACTTGTTTTTCTGGATTTGTTTCAGGTTGATCCA
>NW_023266204.1:280-508 GCF_013103735.1 Etheostoma cragini
ACAGTCTCCTTTATTACCTGTCGTGGATGAATTGTTGAATGTCCTGGTGCTTGTCTGAAACATGATAAAAACATAAAAAGATTAGCTCCATGATAAAGACTATAATGTAGTTTTGAGTAACACATAGTAGTAGGTGGGTCTTTTCTAGTTGCCAGGGTGCTCTGGGCTAGAGTGGGTGTTGTGGACATCTGAAAACCAGCAGGTGTCCTTCCAGCGTACAATAGTCAA
>NW_023266204.1:590-951 GCF_013103735.1 Etheostoma cragini
CCCTGACAAAGTTCAGAAAAAATGAATTGTGCCATTTCAATAAAGGTCCATGTGAGACCCACAGTGATGTGGGACATACAGGTGGACTGGATCATTCTCATTTTTTTAATAGTTTGGTTAATTTGTGTCATTTGTGTTTGTTCACCTGAAAGAGAAACTGTATTTCTGTAGGTTTATTCTGTGATGTAAAGTAAAGCTCAGACAGGCAGCTGTGTGTCCTTTAGGTAGGGACTCATAAATAATTCAGCGTAAATCAATGCTGAATGGTTGTCTGTGTTACTATATAACATTACCTCAAAATAATCCAAACAAGCCTTTTACCACTAAAATATTGACCAGGAAATTTTTTATGCTTAAAATC
>NW_023266204.1:961-1197 GCF_013103735.1 Etheostoma cragini
CTAATAAAGTAATAAATCCAAATATTTACATAAATACATACATATTTTCAGACATCCATTGTCGCCCTTTGATAGCTCAGTTGGTAGAGCAGAGGACTGTGGAAGCATAAATCAAAAATCCTTAGGTCGCTGGTTCAAATCCGGCTCGAAGGAGCACACTTTTCAAGAGTTTCCCTTCACAGATGAATAAAGGATTCTGATGTAGAGATGGACAGACAACTCAGAAGCATATTACT
>NW_023266205.1:0-6627 GCF_013103735.1 Etheostoma cragini
AATATAAAATAATATAATATAATATAATATAATATAAAATAAAATAATATAATATGATGTAATATAATATAATATAATATAATATAAAATAATATAATATAATATGATGTAATATAACATAATATAATATAATATAAAATAATATAAAATAATATAAAATAATATAATATAACATAATATAATATGATGTAATATAATATAAAATAATATAATATAATATAATTTAATATAAAATATAATATAAAATAATATAATATAATATATAATCTAATTTAATCTTTGGAGGAAAACAGTGTTTATAACACGAGGTTTTATATTAAGAAGCATTATTCTCGTCTTTATTGAAAAGAGAAACATTACAGTAGAAGACTCTGAGTTAAGATTTAAACGATTACTGTACAACAAAAGGTCAATAATAACAATAATAACAACAATAATAATAACAACAACAATAATAATAATTATAATTATTATAATAACAAGAACAATGTTGTGTCTGCATGATGAATCAGAGAAAGAAACCCGGACGGAAAATATACAAAAACGAAGGTCAGGTGGAGGCGGAGTCTTCCTCTGGGGGGGGGCGGGGTTATAAATAATATGGGGGGGGCAGAGGGGGGGGGCAGAAAGTCTTCAAGAGGTAACAGAACCAGACAAACCCCAAAGTAACCGTGCAGTCCTTCCAGAAAAACCCAGTTTTTGTTGTGATTTTGGCCAAAAAAATCTTTAATTTTTTTTTTTTTTTGTTAACAAAATGGATAATGCGAGATGTTTATGCGATGAAAGGCATCTTTCTGCTAAGATATGGGACTTTTTGCAAGGAAAATGCGGGAATTAGGACGTCGTGCGATTTATTTTGCGCGGAAATTGCGGAAAATTCAATGTATTTGACAAAAATTCAAAAAAACAAGATATTAATGGAATTTAATGCATCTTTCTGCTAAGATTTGTGACTTTTTGCAAGAAAAATGCAGGAATTAGGACATTGTGCGATTGATTTTGCGCGGAAATCGGCAATTTATGCAAAGAAAATGTGATCTCATTGACAAAAATGCGGAAAATACGAGATATTTTGGCAATTTTTTGCAATTTTATGCATCTTTCTGCTAAGATATAGGACTTGTTTGCAAGGAAAATGCAGAATATTTGAAAAAATTCGGAAAATACGAGATATTTATGCAATTTTATGTGTTGAAATGCATAGATATGTGACTTTTTTAACAAAAATGCAGGAATTAGAACATCGTGCGATTTACTTTGCACGGAAATTTGTCGTATTTGAAAAAAAAATTTGAAAATATGAGATATTAATGCAATTTTATGCAATGAAATGCATCTTTATGCTTAGATAGGGGACTTTTTTGCAAGGAAAATGCGGAAATTATGAGGTTGTGCGATTTAATTTGCACGGAAATCAGCAATTTATGCAAAGAAAATGCGGCGTATTTTACAAAATTTGGAAAATACGAGATATTAATGCAATTTTATGTGATAAAACGCATCTTTGTGCTAAGATATGGGACTTTTTATGCAACAAAAATGCGGGAATTAGGACATTGTGCGGTTTATTTTGTGCGGAAATTGGCATTTCATGGGGAGAAAATGTGGCGTATTTGAAAAAGTTCGGAAAATCTACGAACTTTGGCTGATTACGAGATGATGGATTTTTTCTGGAGGGACTGCCCCGGACTGGGATCTGGTTTTGTTCAGTTGTCTTATGTACAGGTGAGGTGGTGAGCGTTGAGACATTAGTGCTAATGAGGCGTGATTAATTCATTAATTACAAGCAGGCGGCGTCGTTAAGAGAGATTTTAGTCTCGATCCACTTCCTGTCGTCGCTCCGTCGACGCCGAAAAGTCGGGAAATAGATTACGCAACGCGGATCTTGAGTTAGAGAAACAACTCTCGGCTAAATGCCCCCCCTACGGGGTCTTAATGGACCGGACCGGAGTCGAACCGTCGCCTAAAAGCAGGATTATGACGGGAGCGCCACTTTGAGGATTCACCGTGTCCTCGTTTTTCGGTAAAGCGGCTTTTTTAACGCCCGGGGTGGCCCAGCGGGTAAAGCAGGCGCACGTATACTCATAGGGTTACGCCTTGAGGCAGAGGTCCAGGGTTCGAGTGTCCCCCCTGGGGGGATTTCCTGGATGTCTCCTTAAGGGACAGGACAGCTGGGTGAGAGAGAGACATGAAGGACTCGAACCCTCAAACCCTCGAACCCAGATCCTGAGTTAGAGGAACTAAATGCCCCCTGCAGGGTCTTAATGGACCGGACCGGAGTCGAACCGTCGTCTAAGAGCAGAATTACGACGGGGTAGCACTTTGAGGATTCACCGTGTTCATCGTTTTTCGGTTAAATGGACTTTAGAGTGCCCGGGGTGGTTCAGCGGGGAGAGCAGGCGCACGGCCATGCTAGCGGCCATGCTAGCTGCCATGCTAGCGGCCAAGCTAGCGGCCACGCTAGCTGCCACGCTAGCTGCCACGCTAGCTTGTTAACCGCGATGACGAGGCGGTTTCTGTAGCTTAAAAGCCGCCGTTCGATTTCTCTCTGCTCTAACGAGATGAAATTAACAGACGACAAGTCAGCAGCCAGTGTAAATTCAGCCGTTACATTTACAACGAGGATGTTCCCGGACCAGGAAGAAGAAGAAGAAGAAGAAGAAGCCCTTCTCTGTGATTGGCTGAGCAGATCAGGAAGTCAGTCTGATTGGACGGGACAGGAGGGAACCAACGGTACAGAGATATCTTTACAGAAACACTTTCTAATATCACGTTCACTTAACTAAGAAATGCTTTAAAAGTGAGTTCAAGTGTGGAGCTGACAGCAGGTTATAGGAATTAAAAACAACAACAAATTATCCCTTTTTCGCTCCATTTCTTTCCTTTTCTTTCCCATTTTATACACAATAACGCAAAATTCACTTTAAATTAAAGGTTTTCCAACCAGGAAGTGACTCAGATCAGGTTAAGGACGCTCCCATTTCAGATAAATCCGACATGTGAAGAACGGAAAATTACGTGTTTTGTTTTTTTACGTTTGTCGTGTTACGACGTTAGCGCTCACGTCCCTTTAAGACACAATAAATACGTTAAAGTTAACGTGAGAGCAGCTGTAATAAGTCGTTAACCGTCGTGTTGTCTCCCGACAAAATAGAAAATCATCTTTTTATCGACGTTTTTAACTTTTTCTTACGTTTTTGTCCCTTTTTTCAACAGTTTTGACGCTTTTATTGACGTTTTCAACACTTAGTAAAACTAACTTATCAACTATAGTTTTACATTATTTTTGGAATTTATGTTCAATAATCCTCATTTATAGGAAATTATACCTAATGTTTGAGTTAGAAAAGCAGAAATGATGAATTATTGAGATTAAAATTAAAGGAATGGATGTTGATGATAATCACAGACTGGAATATGTCAACTTTTACTCAATACTATTTCAAAAACACTTCACTTTGTTTTACAATGCTATAAAATTGAATAAGACGCCCCAAAATTAATGAAAGTAGAGATTTGTACTTGGCAAAGAGCGTTGGGTGGAATCAATCATGTTATTTTGGGGAATTAAAAAGAACATTGATATAGGACAACGGGTGTTTTTGGTGATTTTATGTACATTGGCGATGCATTTGGTGATGTGTGACATTCTGCACGTCAGGACATTGCGTCCTGACGTCTAAACAGAAAAGGGACAAATGTAAAAAAAATAAAGAAAGAAAATGTAAAAAAAAGTTTTTAAAAAAAGACAAAATTGTCAAAAAATGACAAAAAATGTAAGAAAAGTTAAACAAATGACAAAATTGTCAAAAAAGGACAAAAATGACAAAAAAATAACAACTGTCAAAAGAAATGACAAAAATGACAAAAATGTAATTTTTTTTTACAAAAATGTAAAAATAATGACAAGAATTTAAAAAAAGACAAATGACAAAAAATCACAAAAAATTTAAGAAAAGTTAAACAAATGACAAAATTGTCAAAAAAGGACAAAAATGACAAAAAAATGACAACTGTCAAAAGAAATGACAAAAATGACAAAAATGTGAAAAAATGTGAAAAAATGTAAAAAAAAGTTAAACAAATGACAAAATTGTCAAAAAAATGTAAAAGATGACAAAAATGACAAAAAAAATGACAAAAAAATGACAAAAAATGACAAAAAAAATCCAACAAGTTAAAAAAGTGACAAAAGTCAAATAATGTAAAAAAAATGGAAACAAATGATAACTGTCAAAAAATGACAAAAATTTAAAGAAATGACAAATGTAAAAAATTTCAAAAATGCAAAAAAAAAAAAAAAAGACTAATATGTAAAAGTACATAAAAGTATGTTGTGCAGTGCTTCTTTTTACTTCCCCAAAATAACAAGATTGATTCCACCCAACGCTCTTTGCCAAGTACAAATCTCTACTTTCATTAATTTTGGGGCGTCTTATTCAATTTTATAGCATTGTAAAACATATGGAAGTGTTTTGAAATAGTATTGAGTAAAAGTTGACATATTCCAGTCTGTGATTATCATCAACATCCATTCCTTTAATTTTAGTCTCAATAATTCCTAATTTCTGCTTTTCTAACTCAAACATTAGGTGTAATTTCCTATAAATGAGGTTTTATTGAGCATAAGTTCCAAAAACAACAGTGAAACTGAAGTTAATAAGTTAGTGTTACGTCAAAAGTGTTGAAAAATGGGACAAAAACATAAGAAATAAAATAAATTTTCTATTTTGACGAGAAGACGTTTGAGGGTTAAAGTCCAAAATGAGACATAAAGAAGCTGGAATAAGCGCGGGTGTCTTTATGATGGACAGTCTCCGGTCCCTGAGCCTGGAACGACTTCTGTACATTAAGGACTCTATACACCAAAACTACCCCCCCCCCCCCCCCCCCCCCCCCCCCCCCCCCCCCCCCCCCCCCCCCCCCCCATTGGTCCGGCAATGCACAGCAACATACAATATACACAATCCAGGAAAACGTCTTAAATTAGATGGACAGGTGAGGACAAGGTGTGTAGGACATGCGGTCTATCACTTCCTCCTGTGATGTCCTCATGTGTCCTCTAATGTCCCCACGTGTCGGGGTCTCCCTCCCAGCGTCAGGTGTGTCCCACAGGTGAGCACCTCAAGGTGCTAGCGGGAAAGCTGCAGAGTCACAGAACAACGGGAAATACACAGGAGTCCTCCATGAGGCTAAGGCTAATGCTAGTCCTGATGATGATGATGCTAATGCTATGTCTGATGCTGATGCTAGTCCTGATGCTAATGCTAGTCCTGATGATGCTGATGCTGATGCTAGTCCTGATACTAATGCTAGTCCTGATGATGATGATGCTGATGCTGATGCTAGTCCTGATGCTAATGCTAGTCCTGATGATGATGATGCTGATGCTGATGCTAGTCCTGATGCTGATGCTAGTCTTGATAAATGATGCTAATGGTAAGCCTGATGCTGATGCTAGTCCTGATGCCGATGCTAGTCTTGATAAATGATGCTCATGGTAAGCCTGATGCTGATGCTAGTCCTGATGATGATGATGCTGATGCTGATGCTAGTCCTGATGCTAATGCTAGTCTTGATAAATGATGCTAATGGTAAGCCTGATGCTGATGCTAGTCCTGATTCTGATGCTAGTCCTGATTCTGATGATGCTGATGCTAGTCCTGATGCTAATGCTAGTCCTGATAAATGATGCTAATGGTAAGCCTGATGCTGATGCTAGTCCTGATGATGATGCTGAAGATGATAAATGATGCTAATGCTAGGTCTGATGCTGACATTATTCCTGATAAATGATGCTAATGATAAGCCTGATGGTGATGCTAGTCCTGATAATGATGATGCTAATGCTAGTCCTGATGCTGATGGTAGTCCTGATGATGACGCTAATGCTAGTCCTGATGCTAATGCTAGTCCTGATGATGATGCTAGTCCTGATAATGATGCTAATGCTAAGTCTGATGATGACGTTGATGCTAGTCTTGATGCTAATGCTAATCCTGACGCTGACAAATTATGCTAATGCTAATCCGGATGCTGATCCCGTCGATGATGCTAGTGATGCTACGAGGACTCCCGCTCTCGTTTCCATGGTGATATCTTCATCTCACAGTTGTCTCCGATTCGCCGAGAAGACGAAATGTTTTGGCGGGAAAAGTCCAAAGTGATTTTTAAGTTTCGGGGGGGGGGGGGGGGGGGGGGGGGGGTGTTAAATCAAAGTCGTGTGATGAGGTACGACGCCGCCATGCGCCGCCGTTATTTCCCAAAATGCTCCAACACAATGCTTTCCCACAATGCATTGGGGTTCCCCCACCGACGCAGCGCCGCCAGTCCTAGCGAGCGGTGGTCGTCGGGCGAGGTGAATCACAACAGGAAGTGGTTTCCAAAATAAGAGCGTGGGCGAGTCACATGGGCGCGGCGCCGCTGCAGCTGTTGTTGCGGTTAGCGTTGCGCCGCGGCAGGTTGGGCGTCGCCATCAGCTGGAAGCGGTCGTCGGGGCAACCGTACTGGGCCAGCGTGTCCACGCACTCCTGGCTGCTCGCCTGCCGCGCGTACGCCATCGCACTGTTGCCGTGGGCGTCCCTCGCCATCAGGTCCACGCCGTACTGAGAGGGGGGGAGGGGGGGG
>NW_023266206.1:0-1957 GCF_013103735.1 Etheostoma cragini
ACAACATGAAGACAACATGTAGGCAACATGAGGACAAAATAAGGACAACATGGGGACAACATGAGGGCAACATGAAGACAAAATGAGGACAACATGAGGACGACATGGGGACAGCATGATGACAACATAAGGACAATGTGAGGATAATGTGAGGACAACATGAGGACAACATGGGGACAGCATAAGGACAACGTAAGGACAACATGAAGAGAACGGGAGGACAACATGAAGACCATATGTAGGCAACATGAAGACAATATGAAGACAACATGGGGACAATATGAGGACAACATGAAGACAACATGAAGACAACATGAGGACAACATGAAGACAATATGAGGACAACATGAAGACAACATGAGGACGACATGGGGACAGCATGAGGACAACATGAAGACAAAATGAGGACAACATGAGGACGACATGGGGACAGCATGAGGACAACATAAGGACAACATGAGGACAAAATGAAGACAACGTGAGGACAACATGAAGACGACGTGGGGACAGCATGACGACATGAGGACAACATGAGGACAATGTGAGGATAACGTGAGGACAACATGACGACGACGTGGGGACAGCATGAGGACAACATGGTATATCTCCGATATGGAGACCTCCGGTCCAATGACGCGTTGTGACCAGCCCCCCCCCCATAGTGTCCTCCCTCCCTTCTGGAAACACTGACCTATGCTCTTGTCCTCACTGCTGCGGTGCATCCAGCTGCTACCCCAGGCAGTAAAACCTGATCCCTGAGCGGTACATAAGACTCAGAAACCAGATCTGCACCAGTTACAGTCCCATGTGTAGTTTTATTCCTAACTTGTTTCTATATTATAATGACTTGTTGTTACATTGGGTCCTATTTCTTATTTCCTGTATGTAAATAATCACTACTTTTAGCATGTATAGAGCAGCATATCTCCACCAGACTCCATGTAAATAATCACTACTTTTGGCGTGTATAGAGCAGCATATCTCCACCAGACTCCATGTAAATAATCACTACTTTTAGCATGTGTAGAGCAGCATATCTCCACCAGACTCCATGTAAATAATCACTACTTTTAGCATGTATAGAGCAGCATATCTCCACCAGACTCCATGTAAATAATCACTACTTTTGGCGTGTATAGAGCAGTATATCTCCACCAGACTCCATGTAAATAATCACTACTTTTGGCGTGTATAGAGCGGCATATCTCCACCAGACTCCATGTAAATAATCACTACTTTTAGCGTGTATAGAGCAGCATATCCCCACCAGACTCCATGTAAATAATCACTACTTTTAGCGTATATAGAGCAGCATATCTCCACCAGACTCCATGTAAATAATCACTACTTTTAGCATGTATAGAGCAGCATATCTCCACCAGACTCCATGTAAATAATCACTACTTTTAGCGTGTATAGAGCAGCATATCTCCACACGTCAATGGGTGAATTAAGAGTTTGTTCCAACCAGACCAGAGTGATGATTGTTGGAACAGTGGAAAGATGAACCAAGACGGCTTTTGGTAGTTTTATTTAGTTTCTATCCCCTTTGAATGAAGCGTGTATTACGGTGATAAAAGTAGTGATTATTTACATGGAGTCTGGTGGGTTTGGTGATGGTGATTTCTGTTTCATGTTAAACTAAAAGGATCTTCCTCTTTAACTAAAGGTCTATCTCTGTAGGGATCCATCCCATAATGTTGTCACACACTTAGAATGATAATCTGAGTCTGTCAGCAGCAACAACACAACTTTTAGTGGAGGCTGAACACGGAGCTCAGAGTGAGAGGCGGCTGCAGCCGACTGATAAGACCTCCGGTTACATCACAGCTGCAGACGTTACACAGGAAAGAAAAAGAAGAAGAAACACTGACGCTAATCTGTTTTCTGTGTAGAGATGATGTTAATATGAGTGATAATTGTGTATTCTGGCGAGGGGGAGGAGGAGGGGGGGGGG
>NW_023266207.1:0-284 GCF_013103735.1 Etheostoma cragini
AGGGACAGTCTATCCACATACCAGAATGCTGTGAAAGTGGTGAAGATGCAGCATCTCTCTTCTGCCATAGCCACAAATTTAGCGATATGCGTTGTGCAACAGGCAACAATGGCGGCCGCATTGACCAGAGAGACGCATTTCTGGTATTTTCAGCTTAAATAATTGATTTAAAAAGTACGACAGTCTTGTTTTGTGCTCTACACAGCCCTATACATATATGCTTGAAACCATGTTCCTAACTAAAACTTTTTAAAAATCGCTAGCTTGCTATGCTAGCGCTAATT
>NW_023266207.1:649-809 GCF_013103735.1 Etheostoma cragini
TCAGAATAGCTGTAGTTCATTTGTTTGTTTTTGGTCTTGTGTCTTTTTTTTAGTTTTACACATTTGTGGAGAGTTAGCTAGAGTGGCTAAGATGGTGGTAGGTAGGCAGACTCAAACATTGCACATTTCCAAAGGTGATTAGTTTATTTCCATGGTCTGC
>NW_023266207.1:946-1111 GCF_013103735.1 Etheostoma cragini
CGCATGTTCCTGGTAGCACAGCCTCACCTCCCAGGAGCACAAATCCCACCATTTATTTAGAGTTGTCAATTACCACCCAACTGCTTCAGTCCATCCCATCCTAAAGCAGGTTGATCTACTCCATAACATTAATACCTAGCCATCTCTTAACCTATGGAACTTGGT
>NW_023266207.1:1121-1259 GCF_013103735.1 Etheostoma cragini
CTCCTATCCTTCTGACTACAAAACAGGTCAGGATTATTCATACCTTTATTATACAATAATCAAAAACAACCAAAATAAACATTCCTAAACAAAAGAAAACCCTCTACTTGGTTTGGCCCGGTGATGTCATCCATGACC
>NW_023266208.1:0-1716 GCF_013103735.1 Etheostoma cragini
GTCCTGCTACGTCCTGCTACGTCCTGCTACATCCTGCTGCGTCCTGCTACGTCCTGCTACGTCCTGCTACGTCCTGCTACGCCCTGCTACGTCCTGCTGCGTCCTGCTACGTCCTGCTACGTCCTGCTACGTCCTGCTACGTCCTGCTGGGCCTTGTAATGCCCACAGCGTCCTGCTATGCCATGAACTACTACAAAGAACTGCTACAGACTACTAATTTTTTCTATTTTTGTTATTGCCACTCTTCATTCTAACCCCAACCGGTCGTCAGACACCGCCTACCAAGAGCCTGGGTCTGGGTCTGGGTCTGGGTCTGGGTCTGGGTCTGACCAAGGTTTCTGCCTAAAAGGAAGTTTTTCCTCTCCACTGTGGCCCTGTTGCTTGCTCTGGAGGAGACTACTAGAACTGTTGGGTCCTTGTAGATTCTGGAGTGTGGTCTATCTGTAAAGTGTCTAGAGATAACTCTGGTTATGAATTGATACTATAAATAAAATTGAATTGAAATTGAATTGAATTGAATATCCAGAAACGTGTTACAAAACCGTTTTCCCTAACATTAGTTATTTGTAGGTATTTGAGTTCTCACTAAAACAATCTGATTGTATTAGTTTAAAAATAAACTTCCCAACAGAACAGAGAAACATCAAAATTGAAGTTCTGATGAATAAAATAATAAAAATACAAACACCAGATATGAAACTAAAAGTCCTTTTTATACAAAAACACAATAACAAAAAAAATAATCAACAAATCTTTGCATGTGTTTCGCTCCATTACATCTAGCTCTCTGTCTGTTTCCATAGGAACGGAGAAGAAGAGGGGGACCTGGACATCACAGCTGTCCAGACTGTGGCAAGTCCTTCACAAGATCTGGACATTTAGAGAAACATCAGAGAGTTCACACTGGAGAGAAACCATACAGGTGTAAACTGTGTGGGAAAACCTTTACTCAGAGTGGTCACTTGAAATCCCACCAACGCATTCACACTGGAGAGAAACCATACAGCTGTGATCTGTGTGGAGCAGCTTTCGCAAAGTCGTGTCATCTTAAAGGCCACCGACGTGTTCACTCTGGAGAGAAGCCGTACTGGTGTGACCAATGTGGGAAAACCTTTTCTGGGAGTAGTAGCCTTAAAGTCCACCAACGCATTCACACTGGAGATAAACCATACAGCTGTGACCAATGCGGGGCAGCTTTCAGACGTTTAGAAGGCTTGAAATCCCACCGACGCAGTCACACTGGAGAGAAGCCGTACTGGTGTGATCAATGTGGGAAACTGTTTTCTGGGAGTAGTAGTCTTAAAAGACACCAACGCATTCACAATGGAGAGAAACTGTTCAGCTGTGAACAATGTGGGGCAGCTTTCACAACGTTGAGTGATCTTAAAGTCCACCACATTGTTCACCCTGGAGAGAAGCCGTACTGGTGTGAACATTGTGGGAAAACTTTTTCTCGGGGTAGTAACCTTAAAGTCCACCAACGCATTCACACCGCCTCCTACTGAACATTTTCTAAAGCCGAGCTGTTGTCAGAGTGGAGAGAGGGAACAAATCCCATGAGTCAAGACGCTGTTTACTACCCAGGTAACAAGAGAGAGCAGTCCCGGGCCTGAGGAGACCAGGTCCAGGACCACTTGCAATAATAATAATAATAATAATAATACATTTTATTTGTAATGCACTTTACATTTAAACAAATCTCAAAGTGCTACAGTC
>NW_023266209.1:0-1604 GCF_013103735.1 Etheostoma cragini
CTTTAGGGTCAGGTAGTCTGCCCCTCGGTCCTCTCTCTTTAGGGTCAGGTGGTCTGCCACTTGGTACTCTCTCTTTAGGGTCAGGTAGTCTGCCCCTTGGTACTCTCTCTTTAGGGTCAGGTAGTCTGCCACCTGGTACTCTCTCTTTAGGGTCAGGTGGTCTGCCACTTGGTACTCTCTCTTTAGGGTCAGGCAGTCCGCCCCTCGGTACTCTCTCTTTAGGGTCCGATGCATCTTGCTTTGTGCTTTTGTTTGTGTTTTCCAATAGATGTTTTAGTTTTCTTTCTGTTGTGTTATAATTTGGTTGACTCTGATTGGTTGGTTCCCAGACTGGTCCTGTGGCAGAACAGGGTCAGGAAGTGGACTGAGCCTCAGGACCAGCTGAGTGAGGTTACTCTTCTCTTTGCTCAGCTCTTGGTCTTGCAGGGCTTTGTGCTGATAGGAGTGGGGGTCTCTGTTTTTTAGATGAAGCCAATATTTGATTTCACGTTTGTTGAATTTTGATGAAAATGGGAATTGGCCTAATTCAGCTCTGCAGGCGTTGTTGGTGGTTCTCTCTCTCTCTCTCTGTCTCTCTCTCTCTCTCTCTTTCTCTCTCTCTCTCTCTCTCTCTTTCCTGTCTCTGTCTCTCCCTCTCTCCCTCTCTCTCTCTCTCTCTCTCTGAAACATGTTTCAACTCCTGCAGCTTCTTTCTTTCTCTCTTTGAAGCTGAATGCCACGTGGCCTAACTCTGCGTGTGCCCAGTCCTGAGAAATCCTTCAATAACAACACACTGGGGGAAAAGAGATAGAAACCCATAAAAAAACCAAAAAAAAGGATGACCAACGTTTCATGCAGCATCAAATAAAAACCCTGAACTTTCTCTGAACGGCCTCGAGTAATCTGCATTTCTGTGTAATGTGCCCGTGATTCTGCAGCAAAGACACATCTGTCCTATTTTTACATTTCTGACTCTCAGGAGTTATATATGTCAGGGTTTTGTTGATGTTTTCTAAATGCCTCCCGACGTGAATCAGCTCAGCTCTCATGCACTTCTTCTTCTTTATACAAGCTTTAGAAGATTTAAGCTAGAGAGGCCCGGTTTTGAAATTCTGGAGCTGATCCGGCGGTTTTGTTGTTGTCTTTGTTTATTCTGTTTTTGTGCCTTTTGTGCCGGGAAGCAAAGACACATTTGTGTGATAAAAAACTTTAACTGAACTGCGTTAAAATAGTTCATGCACTCTTTGTGCGTCCTGTCACTCCCCGATGTGAGTCGAGTGCAGATTTGAGTCTGGCATGTTCACATTTGAACAGTTTACTGTCTCGTTAGCATCTCGGAGGCTACTTCAGACGTTACAGAAGTCTCTCGTTAGCATCTTGGAGGTTACTTCAGACGTTACAGAAGTCTCTCGCTAGCATCTCGGAGGCTACTTCAGACGTTACAGAAGTCTCTCGCTAGCATCTCGGAGGCTACTTCAGACGTTACAGAAGTCTCTCGTTAGCATCTCAGAGGCTAAGTCTCTCGTTAGCATCTCGGAGGCTACTTAAGACGTTACAGAAGTCTCTCGTTAGCATCTTGGAGGTTACTTCAGACGTTACAGAAGTCTCTCGCTAGCATCTCGGAG
>NW_023266210.1:0-2849 GCF_013103735.1 Etheostoma cragini
AGATACAAACACTAACACACACAAACAGATACACTAACTCTAACACACACACAGATACACTAACTCTAACACACACACAGATACACTAGTTCTAACACACACACAGATACACACACTCTAACACACACACACAGATACACACACTAACACACACTAACACACACACACAGATACACTAACTCTAACACACACACAGATACACACACTCTAACACACACACAGATACACACACTCTAACACACACACACAGATACACACACTCCAGATGCTGGAGCGTCTCACCCGGTGAATGTTGTCCCGATGATGGACACGTCCCCGTTGATCTTGGTGCAGTTCCTGAAGGACTCGATGTTGGAGGCGTTCACGGCCATCGTCGTGGTCAGAGCGCCGACCCCGACTCCGTCACACACTGGAGGACAGAAAAGGGTTTAATGTCTGTCTTTCTGTGTCTCTGTCTGTGTCTCTTTGTCCGTCTGTCTGTCCGTCTCTCTCTACCTTTAGGACAGGGACCATCACATGCTTTGCAGCGTTGGATTCCGTCCTCCTCGACCTCGAACATCCCGGCGCCGCAGGTACGAACACACGACCCGTCCGTCACCACGTAGTTATCTACAGGCAGCAAGAACTACAGTTAGAGTACTCTACTGAGTAGTAGTAGTAATACTACCATCAAACATACATGTCATGAAGACAACATGAGGACAACACGAGGACAATATGAGGGCAACATGGGGACAGCATGAAGACAATATGAGGGCAACATGGGGACAGCATGAAGACAACATGATGACAACATGAGGACAGCATGGGGATAATATGAGGGCAACATGAAGACAACATGAGGACAACATGAAGACAACATGAGGACAACATGAGGACAACATGAAGACAACATGAGGACAACATGAAGACAATATGAGGGCAACATGAAGACAACATGAGGACAACATGAAGACAACATGAGGACAGCATGAAGACAATATGAGGGCAACATGAAGACAACATGAGGACAACATGAAGACAACATGAGGACAACATGAGGACAACATGAAGACAACATGAAGACAACATGAAGACAACATGAGGACATGAAGACAACATGAAGACAACACGAGGACAACATTAGGACAACATGAGGACAGCATGAAGACAACATGATGACAACATGAGGACAGCATGGGGATAATATGAGGGGAACATGAAGACAACATGAGGACAACATGAGGACAACATGAAGACAACATGAAGACAACATAAGGGAACATGGGGACAATATGAGGACAACATGAAGACAACATAAGGGCCACATGAGGACAACATGAAGACAACATGAGGACAACATGAGGACAAAATGGGGACAATATGAGGGGAACATGAAGACAACATGAGGACAAAACGGGGACAATATGAGGATAACATGAAGACAACATGAGGACAACATGAGGACAAAATAGGGACAATATGAGGGGAACATGAAGACAACATGAGGACAAAATGTGGACAACATGAAGACAACATGAGGACAAAATGGGGACAATATGAGGGAAACATAAGGGTCACATGAAGACAACATGAAGACAACAGGAGGACAACATGAAGACAACATGAAGACAACATGAAGACAACATGAGGACAACATGAGGACAACATGAAAACAACATGAAGACAACATGAGGGCAACATGAGAATAACATGAGGACAACATGAGGACAACATGAAGACAACATGAAGACAACATGAGAATAACATGAGGACAACATGAAGACAACATGAGGACAACATGAGAATAACATGAGAATAACATGAGGACAACATGAGGACAACATGAGGGCAACATGAGAATAACATGAGAATAACATGAGAATAACATGAGGACAGCATGAGGACAACATGAGGACAACATGAGGACAACATGAAGACAACATGAGGACAACATGAGGACAACATGAGGACAACATGAGGGCAACATGAGGACAACATGAGGGTTAATATGTCTTTGTCTCAGTGCTAGAACGTAGCGTCCGTACGGGGGCAGGCTTTCACACAGGTCGCCCCGAAGGTGAACTTGGCGTTGGGGTTGCCGACCACCTGGTAGGTCTTTGGGTCGTAGAGATTCTGAGGAGGACAAGCGTCTTTACACGTCCCGTCGTCATTAAAGTCCCTGCAGGCCTGGAGGACAAGGGCAGAAAGACAGTCTCTAAAGACCAGACCTAGACTCTCTTTATTTATCATTTTGGGATGACTCCCCTAAGGAAACTGAAATTTCTAGAATCAGTTTTAACAAGAAAAATACAGTTTAGAGAGAAAAAGACAGTATAAAGATAATAATAACATAAAGGTAATAATAACTGATCACTTGATGGTAGACAATATATTTTGAAAAACTTTGTCCCCAAATGAATGGAAACATCTTAAAATGTCTCCAACCAATCAGATATCCCTGCCTGACCCTAGAACAGCGTGACGGTGTGATGTCATCACGTAACAGGTTTTTATCGGCTGTAAAGCCGTCGGATGGAAACACACGTTCACCAGATTTATTCCCGGGAGTTATTTTACCCAACTTCAGATAATTTGACCGACGCGTGGACGGACACGTGGACGGAGACGTGGACGGAGACGCGTCTCCAGGGACACAGAGACAGACAGAATGGGACTGACCAGGCAGTCGGTGGCCCGCGGTCCGAAGCAGCCGGCGGCACAGTGCTCGTTGCAGCAGTCGCTGGGTTTGGGCCCGCGGCACCGTCGGCTGCACTGCTCGGCACACTGCAGCTTAGTGACTGGAACACACACACACACACACACACACACACACACACACACACACACACACACACACACACACACAC
>NW_023266210.1:3084-3329 GCF_013103735.1 Etheostoma cragini
ACACACACACACACACACACACACACACACTGATACACACACTGATACACTCTCATAGCCTTTTTGACGATATATAATGAAGTAAACATTATCGTTATTCATTAGCTATGAACTAGGAATTAGTAGGAATGTTGTGTGTTTGTGTGTTTGTGTGTTTGTGTGTTTACATTTCTGGCAGTGGTCCGGTCCCGCTGCCCAGCACGAGCCGTTAAAACACCCGGGATCACACTGCTCACCTGGAACAC
>NW_023266211.1:0-1047 GCF_013103735.1 Etheostoma cragini
GTGTGTGTGCGCGTGTGTGCAAAATCAATATTTTTTCTGCACACCCCTGATAGGTCCAGCTGTAAAACTGCTTCGTCACCCTCTGAGTCGAGGCTTTTATTTTGTAGCTGAGTCTCTGCGACCCGACCTTTACTCTGACATTCATCGACTTCCTGATTGATTTTGTGTATGTGATGTAATGAGGCGGCTGTGGATCGGGTGTCCAGCACGCTGTCTGTCCTCCAGCACGCTGTCTGTCCTCCAGCCTGCTGTTTGTCCTCCAGCACGCTGCCTGTCCCCCGATGGACGGACACACTGAGGCTGGATGTTCGCCTCCAGCACGCTGTCTGTCCTCCAGCACGCTGTCTGTCCTCCACCCCGCCGTCTGTCCTCCAGCACGCCGTCTGTCCTCCAGCCTGCTGTCTGTCCTCCAGCCTGCTGTCTGTCCTCCAGCACGCCGTCTGTCCTCCAGCACGCTGTCTGTCCTCCGATGGACGGTCACGCTGAGGCTGGATGTTCGCCTCCAGCACGCGGCCTGTCCTCGAGCACGCTGTCTGTCCTTGAGCACGCTGTCTGTCTTCCGATGGACGGATGTCTGTGGAGGACATCCAGGGTTAACTAAAGGGAAACGCGTTAAAGTCAGAGAGGAACAAATTGTCTCGTGTTGTCTGCAGCTCAGGGCTGCGTGTGCGCGTCCTCCATCGGCCCATTAATCGATTGATTTATCACTGTAACCACGGCAACCACTGATCGCATTAGCAGTTAACCTTCTCCGATGACCCAATTACCCCGAGCAGGGACGCCGACTGTCCTGCAGGGACGGAAGGCTAATATATATTTAAAAAAAATATATAACCA
Organism: Etheostoma cragini; assembly: GCF_013103735.1. Classification (NCBI taxonomy): domain Eukaryota; kingdom Metazoa; phylum Chordata; class Actinopteri; order Perciformes; family Percidae; genus Etheostoma; species Etheostoma cragini. Next base: position 838 of record NW_023266211.1, read on the forward strand.
GAAACGTCCAAACATAAACAGATATTTGTAGTTATTCACTAAAATATTATGATAATGCAGTTTAAATATAAACTTGTGTTTTATTTTCACTACAGAACATCAAAATATATTAAAGTTCTGATAAACAAAATGTAGAAAAATACAAACTTAAGATATGAAACTTAGAAATATACAGGGACGTTGTAGAGCGTCCTCTGGTGGACAGACTAT
>NW_023266212.1:0-1254 GCF_013103735.1 Etheostoma cragini
TATATTATATTATATTATATTATATTATATTATATTATATTATATTATATTATATTATATTATATTATATTATATTGCATTGTATTACATTACATTACATTACATTATATTATATTATATTATGTTATATTATGAAACCGACGAGTTACATACAACTTTACTTGTTCATTCATAAAGAATTACTCAAAATGTATTAATGGATTATTAGAGTAGTAGTAGATTAGATTAGATTAGATTAGTTTAGATTAGATTAGATTAGATTAGATTAGATTAGATTAGATGAGACTTTATTCATCCCACAGCCGGGGAATTCCTTTGTTACAGCAGTATTCTCTACAATAACAGCACAAAAACAAACAAACAAACAAGTAAACGCACAAGAAAAACAGCTAAACAGGAGAATATGAGCAGAAGATAGACTGAAAGTAAAGTGGCGTCAAATTAAGGTTTTATAAAGTAAAGTGCGGTTGCCATGGTACAAAAACAACAACATTACAGTATAAGTAAGTGACGTTAAAATTAAATTGAATATTTAATTAAAGTGATAAAGCAAAAGCAGGTAACCATAATGTAAGTTATATTCACCTGTGACCATGAATAATATTGAAAAAGTAAATACTTGTAATGGAAAAAAATATAAATACTGATAAATAAAGATATACACAGAGAGTGTGTGGATTAAATGAATATAACAGGAAGAGAAACTACAACTTCATCAGGTGGTGCAGGTAATAGTTTGATAGCTGTCCATCCTGGTGGAACTGTGCAAAGCTGCAGCAAACATGATAACAAACATAAGAAATATACGAAAATGTGATAATAGTTATCAACAGCATCTTATTAAATGGATTTAAATCTCTTCATGCGGATAAAAGAGCACTTTAAGGTGATAAAGCAGTGATGCATGCACACCTGGCTCACCAGGACCTGTGTCGCCAGCACATGGCGTCCAAAGGCGCCTTCGGGCGTCTGGAAGCTGCTGCCCTCGGCGCCGTGGGAGGAGCGAGCGGAGGAGGAGGAGGAGGAGGAGGAGGAGGAGGAGGAGGAGGAGGAGGAGGAGGAGGAGGAGCCGACTCGAGGGTGAGCAGCGTGTCGTCCCAGTTCAGCGACGGAGCCCAGCCCAGTCCCAGCTCCCACAGCAGCACGCCGTCCTGGTGCGAGGAGCCGGCCCAGGCCAACATGGACATCTCCACCGGACACATGATACTGGTCAGTACCGAGCCCTGGAGCCCTGGGACACTGGGGACCCTGGGA
>NW_023266213.1:0-791 GCF_013103735.1 Etheostoma cragini
ACACACTGACCTCCTCTCTCCTTTATCTTTCCATTTGTGTGATTCCATGTCCCAGAAATGCTTGTTACTTACCTAGCTCTGGCGAGTCCTTCCCCAAAGTCCTTATGTTCTTTTCCCCCCAGCGATCACTAAAATTATTGGATGTCATTGTAATCACATTCAGATCATCTCAAATGGAGACCCTGATGACTTTTGTGTTTATAAGTGCCTCTCTTTGGGGTTGTCCTGGTAGTAAGTTCATCATCAGAAACTTATCTGAACAAAATGCAGAGACGGTCTATTTCACAATTCTTCCTAACACTAGTAAAATGAAATCATCTGGCACCAGAACTACCCAAACACAAGCACTGAGTTAAGTTATGTGTGCAGTACGTACTACTTGTTGGGGCAGTTGAACATGAAAATGCTACAGACTGTAACTTAAGATGTCATTGTAATCACATTCAGCTCACCTCAAATAAAGACACCAATGATTATTGGGTTCATAAGTGCTTCTCTATGGGGTTGTCTTGGTAGTGAGTTCATCTTTAGACACCTACAAATGCATAGGCAGTACATTTCACCAGTTGTCCAACGCTGTCCACCCAAAGAAAGTTCTTGGATTCTAATTGAATCATAGTTAATGGCATACATTGGGATGATGGTTGTCTATTCATGAAGCCCTTCATTACTTACAATAGTCAAGACCACTGAAACATGTTTAAAAAGAAGGTGTAGTTGAGTGGAAATGGCTGCATTCTGTATTTAAGATGGCAAATCTGTGTAAGGAACCACTTCCACTGCTTCTATAT
>NW_023266213.1:801-1959 GCF_013103735.1 Etheostoma cragini
AAGATGCCAGAAGAAACATCGGGACTATGGAGAAGATCATGAGCAAAGAAGATTGCTTACTGTAAGACTTTGACGTTGGTCCAACTCAAGCATTGGCATTGGATTGACTTTAGTTAGTGCTAATCTATGGGGTTGTTTTTCTGAAAAATTAATCCCAGTATTTCGCATTTTAGTACTGTGCAGTGGAGTACAACACTGCGCATTGGAGTGTGAATGTGTGTGAGAGTTTAACTGATGAGCAGGTGGCAGCTTGTACGGCAGCCTCGGCCACAGTGTCTGAATGTTTGTGATTGGTGAATGTATCCTGTATGATGTAAAAGCGCTTTGAGTAGCCGTTAAGACTAGAAAAGCGCTATATAAATACAGCACATTTACAGTTGATAAGGCTTTGATTCCCAGCCAGTAACTTTCTTTTAGTGACGTTACTGGCTTTCTTTGTCAAAAAGTAACCAGAAAGGTGACTCTCCCAACAGAGTTTGATAAAACATTAGATCTCAGTTATATCGCACAAATAAGGGAGCATAACAACCAATCAAGCTGCCTCCATGAGGATCCACAGCTATAGACATGTTCCACCACCCACACTTAAGCCTGTATCCTCAGCTTCTAGGCAGCGCTGCATCAACTCCTCTTCCGCTGGAGAGTTTGCATCTGCGTTTTTCAGCTCACAGTTTTATGCCAAGAATGGTCTCTCCCTCTTCCCCAGATAACATTCTCTCTGTGTTCCATTCCACATGCACCGAAATCCTAGACTCTATTGCCCCTTATCAGATTAAAGCTGTTAAACTGTTAAAAATACACTGGGTGTATTAAGGGACAGTCTATCCACGTACCAGAATGCTGTGAAGGTGCCGAAGATGCAGCATCTCTCTTCTGTCATAGCTAGCAATTGCCACAAACCTAGATCGTTATGTAATAGTATTAACTCATAAATCCATGCACCTCTGCTCCGACAGATGTGTCAATTAGTACATGTGAGAAATTCTTTGCTTATTTTATTGACAAAGTAGCATCTATCAGGAAAATAACCCAGTTCTAAATTTAAGGTATTTTTATCTGCTTCTCCTACAAACTCAGCTGTGTTTGAGGAATTTAAGCCCGCTTCTCTGACGTTACTTAGTGAGGTTGTACAACACATGAAACCTACCAACTGTCCCT
>NW_023266214.1:0-1785 GCF_013103735.1 Etheostoma cragini
ATTGTATGTCGAAAAAGTCATAAAAAGTCATAGTATAGCATGTAGAAAAAGTCAAAATTAGTCATAGTATAGTATGTCGAAAAAGTCATCAAAAGTCATAGTATAGTATGTCAAAAAAGTCATAAAAAGTCATAGTATAGTATGTCAAAAAAGTCATCAAAAGTCATAGTACAGTATGTCAAAAAAGTCATAAAAAGTTATAGTATAGTTTGTCGAAAAAGTGATAAAAAGTCATAGTATAGTATGTCAAAAAAAGTCTTAAAAAGTCATAGTATAAGCATGTCGAAAAAGTCCTAAAAAGTCATAGTATAGTATGTCTAAAAAGTCATAGTATAGTATGTTGAAAAAGTCAGAAAAGTGATAAAAAGTCATAAAAAGTCATAGTATAGTATGTTGAATAAGTCCTAAAAAGTCATAGTATAAGTATGTCGAAAAAGTCATAAAAAGTCATAGTATAGTATGTTGAAAATGTCATAAAAAGTCATAAAAAGTCATAGTAGAGTATGTTGAAAATGTCCTAAAAAGTCATAGTATAGTATGTTGAAAAAGTCAGAAAAGTCCTAAAAAGTCATAGTATAGTATGTAGAAAAAGTCATAAAAAGTCATAGTATAGTATGTCAAATAAGTCCTAAAAAGTCATAGTATAGTATGTTGAAAAAGTCAGAAAAGTGATAAAAAGTCATAGTATAGTATGTCGAAAAAGTCCTAAATAGTCCTAAAAAGTCATAAAAAGTCATAGTATAGTATGTCGAAAAAGTCATAAAAAGTCATAGTATAGTATGTTGAAAATGTCATATAAGTCATAAAAAGTCATAAAAAGTCATAAAAAGTCATAGTAGAGTATGTTGAAAATGTCCTAAAAAGTCATAGTATAGTATGTCGAAAAAGTCCTGAAAAGTCCTAAAAAGTCCTAAAAAGTCATAGTATAGTTTGTCGAAAAAGTGATAAAAAGTGATAAAAAGTCATAGTATAGTATGTTGAAAAAGTCCTAAAAAGTCATAGTATAGTATGTCGTAAAATTCCTAAAAAGTCATAGTATAGTATGTCGTAAAAGTCCTAAAAAGTCATAGTATAGTATGTCGAAAAAGTCATAAAAAGTGATAAAAATTTAAAGTATAGTTTGTCGAAAAAGTCATAAAAAGTCATAGTATAGTATGTCGAAAAAGTCATAAAAAGTCATAGTATAGTATGTCGAAAAAGTCATCAAAAGTCATAGTTTAGTATGTCAAAAAAGTCATAAAAAGTCATAGTATAGTATGTCGAAAAAGTCATAAAAAGTCATAGTATAGTATGTCAAAAAAGTCCTAAAAAGTCATAGTATAGTATGTCGAAAAAGTCCTAAAAAGTCATAGTATAGTTTGTCGAAAAAGTCCTAAAAAGTCATAGTATAGTATGTCGAAAAAGTCCTAAAAAGTCATAGTATAGTATGTTGAAAAAGTGATAAAAAGTCATAGTATAGTATGTTGAAAAAGTGATAAAAAGTCATAGTATAATATAATGAAAAAGTCATAAAAAGTCATAGTATAGTATGTCGAAAAAGTCATAAAAACTGATAGAAAGTCATAGTATAGTATGTCGAAAGAGTCATAAAAAGTCATAAAAAGTCATAGTATAGTATGTCGAAAAAGTCATAGTATAGTATGTCAAAAAGTCATAAAAAGTCAGAAGAATCATGTAATCATCAAAGTCAGAGATAATGAATCATAGTATAGTATGTCGAAAAAGTCATAAAAAGTCATGAAAAGTCATGAAAAGTCATAAAAAGTCATAAAAAGTCATAGTATA
>NW_023266215.1:0-140 GCF_013103735.1 Etheostoma cragini
CACTTTTGAAATATGCCTTTGAGATACAAGAACTTCTTCACTTGGGACAGCAACTGACTCCCAACCCGATGGGAGCAAGCCTGCGCTTTCAGACTTGGATATGTTTTCAGTGATGATATGATCACCTACCTCAGGATCCC
>NW_023266215.1:150-722 GCF_013103735.1 Etheostoma cragini
AAGACAGCAGGAACGTAAAACAAAAGCTATGAGACTAGGAAGTTGAGGTCCAAGATAATTCAAATCAATTCAATTCAATTTTGTTTATTTAGTAATCAGGAAGCTCACATATAAGATAGTTGCAAGGTCTACAAAATGTTTAACTTTGCAACCCATAATTTGTTGGAGCCTTGGTTGCCACCTTCCATCAAAATGTGAATCACAGATCTTCCAGCCCCTGGGTAGAAATTGCAGAGCAGAGTGGCGCAGCGGAAGCGTGCTGTGCCCATAACCCAGCGGTTGATGGATCGAAACCATCCTCTGCTAACTCCTATGCTTTGTATCAGCAGGAAGTATATTTCCAGTCTGTTGATGTTTAAAAAACCATCTGCTTCTGAAATGAAATGTCTCCACCTGCTGAAGAGTGAACTTAATGGCATGTGAAGTTTAGTAGTTTCATCCATAAAAATGGAAACTACAGTACTCATACCCGCTGTAATACCCATAAAAACTGGAGCATAATACAAAAAATATACTACACTACAGTACATAAATACAAATGGTAAAACATGTACATTTAAAGTGCTTGTTGT
>NW_023266215.1:917-1198 GCF_013103735.1 Etheostoma cragini
GAAGATTTTCAGATGTTTTTTTTAAACTTTTTTCTGAAATAGACTTATCTTTATTAATCCTTTTGGGATGACTCCCGGAAGGAAAATTAATTATCACTGAATAAAAGAAGAAACCAAACATCCAAAACTATGGTTATTTACATGCTACTGCTGCATTCATCAATCCGTCATTCTGTTTAAAACCGTGCCGTACTTCACAAACATTACCTATATAATAACCACGCAACAATCAGATCTCTGTTAACTATTTTAAATGATAAAAATTGTAACCCTCAAGATAG
>NW_023266215.1:1388-1605 GCF_013103735.1 Etheostoma cragini
TCCTCTGCTGATTGCTGTGCTTTGTCTCTGTAAAATCTCTACTTCCAGGCTGTTGAAAATTAACAATGCATCTCTGTTTGAAGTGAAATGTCAATTCCCACCCCACTGCTTCAGTCCATCCCATCTTAAAGCAGGATGATCTCCTCCATAACCTTAATACCTAGCCATCTCTTAACCTATGGAACTTGGTTACCAGTTCCCTCCTATCCTACTGACT
>NW_023266215.1:1615-1844 GCF_013103735.1 Etheostoma cragini
GGATTATTCATACCTTTTTTTATACAATAACCCAAAATAACCAAAATAAACATTCCTATAAAAAAGAAACCCCTTAACTTGGTTTGGTCTGGTGACCATCCATCCATGACCACCTTATTCCTATAAAACAGGAAATACTTAGGCTGGCCCCTCCCCAACTAATTGTCCTGCATGGTGGAACTGAACAAAGAACAATCAATTGTAAGTATCAATACAGGGAAAACCATGT
>NW_023266215.1:1854-2559 GCF_013103735.1 Etheostoma cragini
AATAAAATGGAACTGAAACTAACATGACTGTGTGTTCACTTTACTAATGACCTGTATGGGACAAGTGGTGAGCAAATCCACTTCATCACGCACACTCCCCCTTAAAACTGTTACTCCTCAGAGTCACGGGATAGAAAGTCAGCAATGACATTCTTCTTTCCTGGTCTGTACCGGACCTGAAAACGATACGGCTTGTCATGGGAAAATTACATTTAACCAATGATTTTCATTTTAATTATTCATAATAATATCTCCAATGCCTCTCAGAATATATGACTTCTGTATCTGTCATATGTGTGTTTCTCCTTGATGGGAGACAACTGGGTTTGTTATGACTCTACACCATTTCCTTGAAGAATAGATGACGTGGAGCCTGACAGAAACAGTTGCCTAGAACGGTGTTTATCATAGCAGGTCCCAGGTCGAGACCAGAGCCTATCCAAGAGATAAGATTTCCTTTTCAGCTAAGATAGAATGACCGGTCAAGAAACTTGGACACACGAGGTACAGATTCAGAAATACGTAAGAGCTCCAACTGTCTTCCTGAGGTCCACAAATTTCGATGTTTGAGATTAAACTGTTTTCCAAACAAGGTTTGTTCCCCTCTGGGGGCACTGGATATATGGAAGTGTATTACTGATTGTATTTACCAGAACTGTTTGTTTGTGCATTGTGAGAGCTGTTCTTGTCATTTTTTATTGTTCT
>NW_023266215.1:2569-2796 GCF_013103735.1 Etheostoma cragini
CAATTAAACCCTTCCACCGAATACCTAAACCTTTAATCCAGTCTGTATCTTGTTTCAACAAGGTCTCTTCTGCCACTCAAATTCCTCCGTCACTGTACAGAAACTTCCACAGCAGTGTTTATGTCGCCAGATATCAATTAGCTCCAATTGACTGCATATATTTCCTAATTCATTTGTTTTTTGTCTTTGGGGGGCCATCTATCCAGACTTTCATCCATTACTGTATT